>NC_137796.1:80377840-80572840 GCF_963383645.1 Muscardinus avellanarius | reverse complement strand
TCACAAGGCCAGCAAGTCCACCTCACTCTAAGGCACAAACCCTCAAATGTCTCCCTCACCATGATCTTAAAGTTCACACCACCTCCAGGCAGGCAGTCCTCCAGAAAGTTACCCAGCTCCCCCAAGGAGTGAGCTACAGAACACCCGTGCTCCTTAGACTCAGGGGCTGAGGTCGAGGTGAGCTGCTGCAGTCAGAAAGGTGGGAAGACCCTGGCAGGGCCGGGCCAGACTGACCTGGCCCAGGGGACCCTGCGTGCATCCCTGTCCCTCTCTAAGCCTCGGTTTCCCCACTTGTACTACCAGGCAATCGGGTGTGGCGGTGCCATAGTAACTCTGCTCTCTCTCTCTGCCCCCAGATCGGGGCTGCGATAAGACCCGGTCACGGGTGACCCTGCAGGAGTGGAACGACCCCCTCGACCACGACCTTGAGGCTCAGCTCCTCTACCGGCACCTGCTGGGTGTGGAGGCCGCACTGCGGTGAGGAGGCCCACGTAGGGCAGCGAGTCCCACAGAGGGGCGCACAGCCCCAGGCTTTCCCCCTCCTCCTCCTGTTTCTCTTACCCCTTCTCTGCCTTTTTTTTTTTTTTTTTTAGAACCCAGGCCTCATACTAGGCAAGTGCTCTACCCCTGAGCTGCATCTCCTGCACTGGCCATCTCTCTCTCTCTCTCTCTTACTGGGGGTGGAACCCAGGGGCTTTCCACCTCTGGGCTATACTCCCAGACCTATTTTATACTTTATGTGGAAACAGGGTCTTGCTAATTTGCTGAGAGCCTCACTAAGTAGCTGAGGCTGGCTTCGAACCTGTGCGATCCTCCTGTCTCAGCCTCCCAAGCATGGGGATTACAAGCATGTGCCATTATGCCCGGCATCACCTCTCTTTTAATGGGGTCCATCTTCCCAGCTGTGTCTGGGCGTCAGGGCTACTGCTGTTTCCTACCCTGGACTGACCCACCTCCCAACTGCACAGCCTTCCAGTGGCAGCCTCCAGCCTCAGCCTTTGTCCTCAGCCACCTGCCTGAGCTCCTCCGCCCTCTCACTAATTTAGTGGCTCTGGGCCCTGGCTGCACCTTACAAAAACATGATATGTTTTCTTTTTTTATTTTGGTACTGGGGATAGAACCCAGGGGCACTCTACCTCCGAGCTATACCCCCAGCCCTATATTTTTATTATTTTGAAACAGGGTCTCACTGAGTTACAAAAGGCCTCACTAAGTAGATGAAGCTGTCCTTGAACCGTGATCCTCCTGTCTCAGCCTCCCAAATGCTGGGATTACAAGCGTGCATCACCACATGCCACCACACTTGGTTAAAAAAGGATACTTTCTTTTTATTTTGTGGTATTTACTAGGGATGGAACCTAGGAGCATTCTACCTCCAAGCTACACCCCCAGCCCTATTTTTTATTCTTTATTTTATTTTATTTTATTTGGTGGTACTGGGGTTCCTGGAAGCCCTTGTACCTCGGGCTACACTCCCAGACCTATTTTATACTTTTTTTTATTTTTGGAAACAGGCTTTTTTTTTTTTTTTTTTTTTTTTGGTGGTACTGGGGTTCCTGGAAGCCCTTCCACCTCTGGGCTACACTCCCAGACCCATTTTTACTTTTTTTTTTTTTTTTTTTTTGGAAACAGGGTCTCCCAAGCCAGCGCGCACGGCTGGCTTCGAACCTGCGCGATCCTCCTGTCTCCGCCTCCCAAGCGCGGGGATTACAAGCGTGCGCCACCACGCCCGACATGAAACAGGCTCTCTTAAGCCAGCCCACGTGGCTGGCTTCAAACCTGCACAAAGCCGGGGATTACAAGCGTGCACCACCATGCCCAGCCTTATTCTTTATTTTGAAAAGGGCTGTGTTGCAGAGGACCTCATTAAGTAGCTGAGGCTGTCTGAGACCCCCATCCTCCTGTCTCAGCCTCCCAAGTACCGAGATTACAAGCATGCGCCACCACCCCTGGCTAACAGGATACTTTTAAAAGCAACTTTAGAAAACAGGATACCTGGGCCCCATCAACTCAGAACCCCTGGGCGGGGCCCAGCAGGATGCTTAAAGGTGCTCCAGGCTTCCTGGAGCCCCAGACCTGGCTGGCTTCCCTGGGGCTGGTTGCCTCTGCCTTTCCTTCACAGTTCCATACCTGTTCTGGCGGCCCCCGTGTCTGTCTCCTCCCTGAGCCCCCAGTTGACTGGCATCTCCACTAGGATGTCCAGACTTCACCAGAGAGAACAGTTCTGATTGCCCCGCTCTCCCCCCTCCTCCCTCCCCTCCTGTCTGTGTGAGTGCAAATGTAGGGTCCTTGCTTCCCTCCCCTCCACGGGCTTCAGGCGTGGCCCTTTCTCAAGTCCCGCTGCTGCTCCCCTGGCCTGAGCCTCTTCCTGTCCTGCTGCCAGAGTCCCCTGCTGGCCCCCCTGCCTGCAGGCGGCCTCTGAGGCCTCTGGCTTCCAGCTCCTACTGGCTGCCCATACAGGTCAAATCCAAAGTCTTTCCCGGATGTGGTGGCACATGCTCGTCATCCTAGTACTTGGGAGGTTCACACAAGTAGAATCACAGGTTTGAGGACATCTCAGCAAGTAGTGAGACTCTCATCAACCTAGCCAGACCCTGTTTAAAATTTTAAAAAATAAAAAAAATAGGGCTGGGAGGTAGAATGCCCCTGAGTTCAACCCCCAGCACCTTCCTACACACGAAAACAACAACAGAGTCCTGGCCTTGCTGCAGCCTCCTGCCCTGCTGGCATCCCTCCCCCCTCTCGCCACTTCTCCAGCCACTGACCCCTCTGAGCTGAGCCTGGGGACACACCTGCCCTCCTGCTGCTTCTCAACGCAGGTCCCTGGTGCTGGCTGTGCTCGATTCCTGGAGGCTCTTCCAAGGTGTCCACTTGCCCATCCCGCACCTGTCCTGGCCTCTGGTGCAATGCCACGTTGCCAGAGAGGCCTCCCTGACCCCTATGACCTTTGACCCTCATGGGGCTCCTTGCCCTGTGGAGCTGACTGGCAGGCACGGCTCCTCCTCCTCCATGCACGCGGTCTCCTCAGTGTCTCCACGGTGCTTCAACTCCCTGAGGGCAGGCTGCGGGTGTGCCCAGCCCCAGGACCCAGAACAGGTCCTGGCACGTCCCAGCACACATCTGGAATCTCAGTTCTTGGGAGGTTGAGACAGAAGGATTACAGGTTTAAGGCCAGTCTCAGCCCCTTATTGTGACCTTGTTTCAGAAGAAAAAATAAAATAGGGTGAGGGTGTAGCTCAGAAAGATAAAGCCCCTAGCCAGGCATGGTGGCGCATGCTTGTAATCCCAGCATTCGGGAGGCTGGGACAGGAAGATCGTGTGGTTCATAGACAGATTCAGCTACTTAGTGAGGCCCTCTCCAACTCAGTGAGACCCGGTTTCAAAATAAAGAATAAAGCTGGGCATGGTGGCGCACGCTTGTAATACCACTGCTGCGATGCTGAGACAGGAGGATCACACAGGTTCGAAGCCAGCCTCAGCTACTTAGTGAAACTCTCAGCAACTTAGGAGACCCTGTTTCCAAATAAAGTATAAAATAGGTCTGGGAGTATAGCCCGGAGGTAGAAAAGCCCCTGGGTTCCACCCACAGTACCACAAAAACAAAAAAGAATTTATAAAAATAAGGCCGGGGGTATAGCTCAGAGGTAGAATGCCCCTGGGTTCCATCCCCACCCAGTACTACATAAAGAGAGAGAAGAAAGGAAAGAAAAGAAAGAAAGGAAAGGAAAGGAAAGGAAAGGAAAGGAAAGAAAGAAAGAAAGAAAGAAAAAAAGAAAGAAAGAAAGAGCGAGCCCCTGAGCCAGGCATGGTGACACACATTTCTAACCCTAGTAGTTGAGTGGCTGAGTGAGACAGGAAGATCACGGTTTCAAGGACAGCCTTAGCCAGTAGTAAGACTCTCATCAACCTAGTGAGACCCTGTTTACAAATAAAAATAAAATAGGGCTGGGGATATAACCCAGAGGTAGAATGCCCCTGAATTCAAACTCCAGTGCAAAAAAAAAAAAAAAAGAAAGAAAGAAAAGAAGAAAAAGAAAGAAGTAGGATGCCTCTGTGTTCAATCCCTAGTGCCACAAAAACAAACAAGGGGCTGGTGTGGTGGTGCACGCTTGTAATCCCAGCATTTGGGAGGCAGAAATTGGAGGATCGTGCTTCTTGGAGAGCCTCAGCTACTTAAGTTGGCCCTCTGCAATTCAGTGAGACCCTGTTTCAAAAAATAAAAATACTGCCGGGCATGGTGGCGCACAAATAAAAATACTGCCGGGCATGGTGGCGCACTCCTGTAATCCCTGAGCTTGGGAGGCTGAGACAGGAGGATTGCACAGGTTCGAAGCCAGCCTCAGCTACTTAGTGAGGCTATCAGCAACTTTGTGAGACCCTGTTTCCAAATAAAATATTTAAAAAGGGCTGGAAGTATAGCCCAGAGGTAGAAAGTCCCTGGGTTCTACCCCAGTACCACACACACACAAAAAAAAATAAAAAAATAAAAAAAAATAAAAAATAGGACTGGGGGTGTAGCTCAGAGGTACAATGCCCCTGAGTTCCATTTCCAGTAACACACACATACACACACAACACACACACATAGAGCAAGGGAGCAGTCTGCTAGACTTTAGCAAAGAGACACATTCCCTCCCAAAATAGACCAGGGAATGAAAGGAACAAGCCAGGGAACACCCAAATAAGGAGCATCAAGCCTCAGCCTCCATGGATGCTCCCCCTCCCCGGGGAACACACAGAGACTCAGTCCTGAAAGGACCAATGCTGGGTAGACCTGATTAGGAACTGTGCCTAAAATGTCATTGCCTCCTATCCCAAAAGAAGGAAATACAGAGCTGGGGGTGTAGCTTAGTTGTAGACCACAAAGCCCTGGGGTCTATCCCCAGCATAAAAATAAATACTAGGCGTGGGGGTGCATGCTTGTAATCCCAGTACTTGGGAGGCTGAGATAGGAGGATGGCAGGTTCGCAGCCAGCCTTATCTACTTAGTGAGGCTCTCTGCAACTTAGTGAGACCCTATTTCAAAATGAAGAATACAAAATTGGGCTGGGGATGTAGCTGGGATGTAGAATGTCCCTGGGTTCAATCTTTGTAACACACACACACACACACACACACACACACACACACACACACACAATTTGGTTGGGCATGATGGCACATATGATCTCAACTACTCAGGAGGTTGAGGCTAGAAAATGATAAGTTTGAGGCCTGGGCAACTTAGTGAGACCCTATCTCAAAATAAAAAGTAAAGTGCTGGGCGTGGTGGCTCGTGCTTATAATCCCCGCGCTTGGGAGGCGGAGACAGGAGGATCCTGCAGGTTCGAAGCCAGCCTCACTGGCTTAAGAGACCCTGTTTCCAAATTAAAAAAATATACATAAAAATAGGTCTGGGAGTGTAACCCAGAGGTAGAAGGGTTTCCAGGAACCCCAGTACCACCAAAAACAAAAGGAAAATAATAATAATTAAAAAAGTAAAAAGGGCAGGGAGATGTAGCTCAGTATTAGAACACACCTGGGTTTCATCCCTAGCACTGCAAAATCAATCAATCAAGCAAGCAAGCAAGCAAACTAAAGACGTAGCTCAGTGGTAAAGCGGCCTTGGGCTCAGTTCCCAGGACCACAGACAAAATTACTTTATGGCCAGTTGACCCTAAAGGACTTTCAGTCTCTAACTGACTATTTTCCTATAGGCCCCACAAAACCTGAGGGGCATGGTTCACAGAGGTTGAAGGGTTCACAAAGCTTGGTGTGTGAAGGGCCATCTGGTCAACCTGCATCTGGTGTGTGCCCGGCAGGAGGGCCAGGGTCTGGAAGAGAAAGTGGAAGGTGACTGGGAGCCAAGACCCGGTCCCACGTTTCTTCTTCATGGACAGAAAGTGCCCCCACCCCTAGAGCCACCTCTGGTTCAGGATGCCTACATGACACACCCAGGCCTGCCCAGCAAGGAGGGTTGTGACCCTCACTCCACCCCCCACTCACACAGGGAGAAGCAGCGGGAGCGGAGTGGAGACACAGCAGGCACCGTGCCTGTGGGCCCCGGTGAAGGTAGGTTCCTCCCATCTGGGATGCACTTGGTGGCACGGGTGGGGGCCTCGGGCTGTGCTCACAGCTGCATCTGTCTGTAGACCCCAAGGACCCACTGGCCCAGCTGCTCCAGGTGCTGCAGGACCTGCGGGAGGCACATAGCTCCAACCCGGCCAGCCCACCCCCCTCAGAGCATGGCCACCGCCGGGAGCTGCAGACGTGAGGTCTCACCGGGCCCCAGCCCCTGCCCGGTGCCTGGAGACCCCCGTGTGCTCCAGGCCCTTGCCTTCACAGGGCGCCGCCTGCATCTCTCCTGGGTGGGGCTGTGCCCCTTCATGGCCACCTGAAGTCTCCAGGGGACTTAGGCGGCTCCCACTCTTCCAGGAGGGCCCTCACCCCAGCAGCCCAGATTCTTCAGGGACCCTCCTCTCCTGCCTAGGACACACCCAACCAGAAAGCGCCCCTGGGAAGTCCAGACTCTGGAGGGAAGGTCTCTGCCTCTGCTCGCAGCAGCCACCCTGCTCCCCCCACAGCCACTGCCTGCCCCCCTCCACCTGGCAGGACGCAAGGGTAGGGTGTCTCGGTGCTCTGTTGCCGACAATAAACCTGCTGTGACCGCAAGGCTCTGAGGTCTTGAAATGGGATCCTGGAAGATAGAGGGCCAGGGGGCCCCGGATGTGGCTGGGATGCAGTCAAGGACTGGCGCTGGCAGCGCTGGCAGCGCAGCCTCTCTATCTCTGTTCCCCATTTTTGCTTCCCTCTGACCTGAGGCCGAGTCCCTTTGTCATCCTGACTGCTGCCCCCACTGCCCACTCCCACTTCTCCATACCTGCAGGCTGTAGATCCCAAAAGGCTCCCAGGTGTTTTCTCCTTGAAGTAGCCCACACCCAAGCTCCTTGGCCAGAGTATCCCCGGAGACCACACAGCAGGGCTGGGTCAGAAGGGCCCCTTGCTAGCCGGAAGAGGTGGCCCATGCCTGTAATTCCGTTCATTGGAAGGCTGAGACATAAGGATTGCAGGCTCAAGGACAGCCTCAGCAACTTGGTGAGCCCCTCAGCAATTTAGGAAGATCCTGTTTCAAAATAAAAAACAAAAAGGGATGGGAGTATAGCTTGGAAGTAGATGCCCCTGAGTTCAATCCCCACTAACACACACACACACACACACACACACACACACACACGCTTTCTTCCTCTCTCTCTCTCTCTCTCTCTCTCTCTCTCTCTCTCCCTTTCCTCCTCTCCCCCCCCCCCTTGCAGGCCTCTTCCATCTTCAAGCTCACAGGTTGTCCCTACCCGGGCCTAGGCCATAGGGCCAGCAGTGTTTGGTCGTGCTGGAGGCTGCCAGGCTGAGCTCTCAGCCATCTACCTTGACTCGGCCAGAATGGACAGGAAACTCCAAAGCACCCCTCCAGGGCTTTCTGCCTCTGCCGTGGCCAGAAAGTCACCTCCTTCACTCTTAGGTCCTGGGTCCCAAAGGTCCACCCTTGCTGTCGCCCATTCCTGGCCCCGTGACGTTTTTCTGATACCTTTCTCTTGAAAGGCCCCAGGCAGGTTCTACTGAGTGCAAAGCTGAGGACCCTCCGAGCAGAGTCCCCGGCATCCTGGAGCTGCTCTGCTATTCCTTCATTAGTCCCTCTGGCTCCAGCAGCGCCCCTTCCTAGGGACCGCCCACCAAACCCCCACTGGCCAATGAATTACACAGCCGGGTTGCTCCAGGGGTAGCTGGAGCGACAGGGGACAGGGGACAGCCACCTTGGTCCCCTCTGTCACTTCTTTGCCCCACTCCACATGCAAAATCCAGGTCAATTCTTGTGCTTTTCCAATGTTGCCCTGCTGCGGGAAGTGTAGGGGCAGGGTGGGCAGGCCCTTTGTGCCTGAGGCTTCCAGACAGAGCTCAGCAGACTTCCTTACCAGGACTCCCCCAGTGTGAAGCCTCTTCCCGCCCGGTGCCCACACTGGCTGCAGCCTCCCTCACCCCTCACAGCAGCAGCTCTCACACAAGAGCGCCTCGAGGGGGGTGTTGTTCCAACCTCTCACCTGAGTCAACTCTTTTATTCTTCACCTGTCAGCCTAGTAGCAGTTCCATCGTTGTTTTAAGATTTGGGGGCCTAAGCAGTAATTGCCCCAAGATCACAAAAGCAGGGACCCATGAAGGGAGGAGCTGGGCATCCAGCTCAGAGTTCTAATGTGTTGGTAATATCCAAGTGCACCTGAGAGGAAAAGAATGGCTCAAACACAGGGCAGGTTGAGAGGGGCCGGCAGGGCCCTCACTCTTGGGCGAAATCCCCACTGGACACTGGCCCACAACTGTCATTGTCATTCTACAGGGGGAAGGTTAAGCCGGGCGTGGGGGCGCACGCTTGTAATCCCAGCAGTTGGGAGGCTGAGACTGGAGGATCGCGGTTCGCAGACAGCCTCAGCTACTGAGTGAGGCCCTCTGCAACTCAGTGAGACCTGGTTTCAAAATAAAGAATAAAAAATAGGGCAGGGGGTGTAGCTCAGAGGTCGAATGCCCCTGGGTTCCATCCCCAGACCCGCAAAATAAATAAATAAATAAATTTTAAAAATTAAAGGGGAAAGGTTAAAGTTTGGGCACTGCTGCATATGTGCAGAGTCTGGAAGGTACTGTTTAACTAGTAAACGTGCAGGGAGCCCTAGGGGTAAAGCCTAACAGGTAAACTGCAGTAAGTCTTTGAGATAATGGTTAGCAATAAAAACCACTGAGGATGTGCAGAAGATCTTGAGATGATTTTTTTTTTTTTTTTGCCTTCTACCTCTGGGCTACACTCCCAGACCTATTTTATATTTTATTTGGAAACAGGGTCTCTTAAGCCAGCGTGGCTGGCTTTGAACCTGCACGATCCTCTTGTCTCTACCTCCCAAGCACGGTGATTACAAGCGTGCGCCACCACGCCCAGTTTTTTATTCTTTATTTTATTAATTTTTTTGGTGGTACTGGGGGTGGAGCCCAGAGGCTTTCTACCTCCGGGCTATACTCCCAGACCCATTTTGTATTTTATTTGGAAACAGGGTCTCACTAAGTTGCTGAGAGCCTCACTAAGTAGCTGAGGCTGGCTTCGAACCTGCACGATCCTCCTGTCTCAGCCTCCCAAGCGTGGGGATTACATGCGTGCGCCACCATGCCTGGCTTTATTCTTTATTTTTAAACGGGGTTTCACTAAGTTGCAGAGGGCCTCACTAAGTAGCTGAGGCTGGCCGCGAACCTGCCATCCTACTATCTCAGTCTCCCAAGTATTGGGATTACAAGTGTGCGACACCATGCCTGGCTTGCGACAATGTTTGACAAATGGGGTATTCAGGAGTTGGCACCAGCAAGAAACATGGGAACATTTACCTTGGAGGGACAGGCTGCTTTCAGCAGAGTTCAACAGTCTGGTCATAGCTTTCCATGACCCTTAGACCTTTCCAAGACAAATGTTAACCAGTCTCTGTCAGTTGCATTCTCCACACTAATGGATGCTTAAAACTACATTTAGAAGCCAGGTGTGGCCAGGCATGGTGGCTCAGGCTTCTAATCCCAGCTCTTGAGAGGCTGAGACAGGAGGATCACACAGGTTTGAAGTCAGCCTCAGTTACTTAGTGAGGCTCTCAGCAACTTAGTGAGACCCTGTTTCCAAATAAAGTATAAAATAGGTCTGGGAGGATAGCCCAGAGGTAGAAAAGGCCCTGGGTTCCACTCCCAGTAACACACACACACACAGAGACACACACACACACACACACACACACACACACACACAGACTAGGAGGAGGAGGAGGAGGAGGAGGAGGAGGAGGAGGAGAAGAAGAAGAAGAAGAAGAAGAAGAAGAAGAAGAAGAAGAAGAAGAAGAAGAAGAAGAAGAAGAAGAAGAAGAGGGATTAGCCGCCGCCGCCAGGCATGGTGGCGCAAGCTTGTAATCCCAGCATTCTGGAGGCAGAGACTGAAGGATCACAGTTCATGGATGGCCTCAGCTACTTAGTGAGGCCCTTCGCAACTCCGTGAGGCCTTGTTTCAAAGTAAAGAATAAAAAATAGGGCTGGGGTGTCCAGGGGTATGTGCCAATTGAAGTCTTTATTAGCTGGCCAGCGGAGGTACTCTCGGTCTAGAAGTCTAAGTGTAGGGGTACGCCTACCAGCCATGGGTAGAGGTTTATAAAGGGAAAACCCTCAAACAAGAGGTGGCCCCTCTGTTTTGCCAAAGCAAACAGCAATATTATATGTTACAGTGAAAACTGTTTTGGTGGTACAGTACCATTGTACCAGTGTGCCCCTGTTGGGCTCCCAAACTGTTATGTTGTGAGATGTAGCCGTGGGTTCTTGTTCTGAGCTATTTTAGAAAAAGAATAGCCCGAACTCTTTTTTTGCTGTAAACTTAAGTAATTTTATTATTACAAAGACAGAAAGAAAGGATAGGTTAATAAAGCCCTACACTCAAAGGGGGAAAGTGTAGAGGAGTAACTTGAAAATAAGTTACTGGAGTTTTGGATACAGAACAGTTTTTATAATGAATTTAACGCGTATCTTTGCTTAACCAATCATCTTTTGACCCGACTAGATCCGCCCCTTCTCCAGAGCAAGTCTTTTGATGCGGGGATTCACTATTTTAAATCCTGTCTGACCAAGTCTTCTTCCTATAGGTGTAAGCTCAAATCTTATAAGCAGGTATCTCTTGAAGGCTTGTGGTATCCTCCCACATCCTTGGGGAATTTTTAGCTTGTCTGCTACAGGTTATTTGCCTTTAAAATGCAAAGGCCCTGGGCTCCATTTTCTTGCTAATCACGCTGGTGCCAGGACCTCTTTCTAATACCAAAGCTGTTTTCAAATACTTTTTTTTTAAGCCATTTCCCAATACCGGCACATTAATACTAAAGCTATTTTCAAATACTTCTTGAAGCCATTTCCCAATACTTGCACATTACTGAAGCAAGAACTTGCGGTTAGCCTAATGTTTCAATCTAGTTACAAAACTGCAGGAAGAGAATAGGACAGAACAATAGTTACAAACTTTTGTAACTCATTGAGTTACTTTTATTTTTATACTCCTAGCCAGGAGACTTCCTTCACTCTCCTAGTCTTCCCTGCTACCAACCACAGCTGCCCACTATCCTAGCCTCCATTCTCAGATGCCAGTCCAAGGGCATATCTCAGAAAATAAATGAAGGGGCAAGGAGTACCGAGAGGTGCTCAGTTCGGGTTCCAGCTTAGCCTGGACCAGGATGTTGCGCAGAGCCAGCGCTCGGATCCCAGAACCTTGGAGGCAGAGCGCCTCGCACAGACGCATGCGCAGACCCCGCACTCGGCCTCGAGCTTGTTTGCGCCTGCGCAGAATCCTCCCGTCCTCCAGGGGGCAGGCGTGGTGCGTGCGCAGGCTGGCCCGCCGGCGTGACCCGGAAGAGGTCGCTTTATTGGTTTTGGAGCCGGCGGCGGCGGCTACCACTCGAGTGTGGACGCGGCTGCACCGCTAGGATGAACGCCCCTCCAGCCTTCGAGTCCTTCTTACTCTTTGAGGGCGAGAAGAGGTAAGTGGAGCCGGCCGGGGCGGCGAGGCGGGTAGCGGCCGAGCGGCGCTGCGAGTCGCTGTCAGCCCCCGCGGGCTCTGGGGCTTCTCCGCCCGGGGGACGCGAGATGCTGTGGCTTGAATGTCTGCTAGTCTGTCTGCCGAGAGGCACTGGCGAGTGCACCCCTTCTGCAGACGAGGAAGCTGAGGCTCAGAAAAGTTGGATAACTTGCTCCGGGCTCCCAGAAGTAGCGGGGACCCTTGTCGGGCGCCAAAGCTCTTTTCCTCTGGGACCAGGCAGCCTCCTCCACCCTCCGTGCGGCGGCCACAGTGATGGATCTGGGCGGCTTTGCCTGTGTGAAGCTCGCAGGCTCTCCCCGATGCGAGCAGGTTGGAGGCCAGGGATCAGCCAGCCTGCACTTAGCTCCTGGATCCCCTCCTTACCGATTATTCCTGTGGACAACTGACTTGATCTGTCTGAGGCTCAGTTTTCTTATATGGGAAATGTGCTCTCCCCCCACCCCCTTGGAGAAAAAAAACACACCCCTCCATCATTTTTGGAGATGGAACCCAGGTGCATTCTACCTCCGAGCTACACCCCCAACCCAATTTTTTATTCTTCATTTTGAAACAGGGTCTCACTAAGTTGCAGAGTTGCAGAGGGCCTCACTAAGTAGCTGAGGCTGTCCGCAAACCCGGATATTTCTCAGCCTCCCAAGTACTGGGATGACAAGGATGCACCACCACACCCGGCTTTATTTTGAAACAGGGTCTCGCCGAGAGTTGCAGAGGGCCTCACTAAGTAGCTGAGGGTGTCCCTGAACCACCATCTTCCTGTCTCAGCCTCCCAAATGCTGGGGGATTACAAGGGTGCGTCACCACACCCGGCTTGTTTATTCATTTTTTAATGTAACTTTCTGTCTGAGATTAAATGAGGGAATATGTGTAAAGTGCTTAGTTCAGGGCTCAGCACACTGAAGACCTCTGAAACATTAGCCCATTCATTCTTTCCCTTTTTTGGTGCTGACAACCCCATGGCCTCATGCTGCTAGGCAAGTGCTCTACCACTGAGCCACACCCCCAGCCCTATCTATTTTGTGCGCCTGTGTGTGTCTCCTTTCATTCCTTTTTTTTTTTTTTTTATGGTGGTACTGGGGATGGAACCCAGAGGTATTCTACCTCTGAGCTACCCCTCCAGTCCTATTTTATTTTTTAATCTTGAAACAGGATCTCACTGCAGTGCTGGCTGAGGGTCTAAGTTGCTGAGACTGTCCTTGAACCTGTGATCCTCCTGTCTCAGCCTCCCAAGTATTGGGATTACAGGTGGCCACCACAAAGCATGGTTCTTTCCTTTTTTTAGTGTTTTGGTACTGGAGGTTGATCCAAGGACATTTTACTTCTGAGCTATACCCCTAGTCCTTGTTTTAAGTTTTTGAAATTTTAATATTAAGGCTAGGGGGGTCTCACTAAGTTGCTGAGGCTGGCCTTGAACCTGTGGTCCTCCTGTCTCAGCTTCCCAAGAACAGGGATGATAGGCATGCATCACCATGCCCAGCTCCTTCATTCTTAAGAGCCCAGCATGTGGGGTTCTATGGTCTTGCCCTTGCCAGCCACTTCAGCCTTTCTTTAGGGCAGTCTCTCAATTGGGGACACTGGGCAGTGGTGTCTGAAAGCACTTTTGGTGGTTGTAAGGAGATTGCTACTGGCATTTAGTGGGTAGAGGACAGGGAGCTGTTAGTGCTCTACAGGGTATAAGACAGCTTCCCACAGAAAAGAAAGATCCTAAAATGTCCACGGTGTCAACGTTGAGACACTCTCCTTTAAAGGGGTCCCTTCTTTTTTTTTTTTTTTGAAACTGGGGATTGAACGCAGAGTGCCGCGCTTTGCCACTGAACTACATGACAGCCCTAAAATACTCCTATAGAAAAAAGGAGCAATCCAGAGTGGCGAGGGTTCCATTGAGTCAGGGGTTGCTGAGGTACAGACACTGTGCTGTCATGAGCCAGAGAACTTTTCTTCTGGTGGTGCTAGTGATAAAATGCAGGGCCTTGCACATGCGAGGCATGTGCTCTTCCACTGATCTACACCCCAAACCTTGGGAGGTCTTTATGGGATGAGCAGACTGAGAAAGGCTTCCAGGAGGAGGCAGGGCATGGGCCTGCTGGGCAGAGCAGGGCGTAGCTCCAGGGGCGAGGAGGGAGCGTCTGCCCTCGCCTGTTACCTCTGCCTCTTCCTAGGATCACCATAAACAAGGACACTAAGGTGCCCAATGCCTGCTTGTTCACCATCAACAAAGAAGACCACACACTTGGCAACATCATTAAATCGTAAGTTTCCTGTCACAGGCTCTCAGCGGACGTTTTTGGGGTTTTTTTCTCTTTGCAGTACTGGGGATTGAATCCCAGGGCATTTTACCTTCGAGCTACATGCCCAGCCCTGTTTTTTATTCTTTATTTTGAAATAGGGTCTAAGTTGTAGAGGGCCTAAGTAGCTGCTACAAACCTGTTGACCTCCCGTCTCTGCCTCACAAGTACTGGGATTACAAGCATATGCTGCCATGCCCAGCTCTCAGGGGCATTTAATGGCTCTTTGGAGTCAAGCACAAGACCCACAAGGCTTTCTTCAGCCTCAGAGCTTCAGGAAGTCCTTCTTGGTGCTTGTTCTGTTTTTCCACAATTCTAGTATATTTTTCCCAAAATGATGTAGACCCAGGTATGTTCACATAAGGCTCACTTCTGTATTGGTTTATTTATCCAACTAAAGTAGATGAATATGCAGCAAGCCACAGAAAAACAGGACTACCTGTTTTCATAAGTGTCAGAGGTGGTCAGGGCTTGTGTCCCCCACCCTACCTCTACTTGTGGGGGCGCGACCTCAGTAACACCTGACACTAAGCCGTACGTGGCAGAGATGAGCTTCTGTAGGACAAGGCAGTCGAGGTGGCATTCTGTGGTTGTGCAATCATCTAAGTGAACTTTAAGCTAGGTAGGGATATCACTCTTGTCCAGGAACTTGTCACTGTCCTGCAGACTGGGTTCTTCTCTCTGGTGCTGAGGTGTGGGGGGGGGGGGGAAGGCAAGGGGCTTTCCCAGGCCGGCATGTTGGAGGCCATGGGCTGCAATGTCGGACGTCCTGGTCTGTAGGCCAGGGGATGGGGTTGCCCATCCCCTGGATGACTCCTGCCCTGAGCCAAGCCAGGGGACATGCAGCAGTCCAGTGATTTTGCAGTGAGTCTAGTGTCGTCTCCCACCCCTGCCCATGCAGATCCATCATGCCATGGCATAGGGTTCAGCTCCCCTGGGTTTTATAACAAGGCCAGTATGCATAGCCAGCGGCTGCCAACCCTGCCACTCTGGGGACTAATTTCCCATCTCACTGACAGCTTGGAGCCTGGCCCTTCACTCCTGCGCCTGAGTTTCTGTGCTGATGCTCTTAAAACCAGGAATGGGTGGCTTGTTCTGGCTCACTAGACTCTGGCTGGTATTTCTGTCCTTTGTTTTTGCCAAAACAGGCAGGGCCAGGTCCAATTTCCCTGAAGTGGCTGGGAGCATTTCCCAGCCAGGGCCCTTGATCCTCTGGGACGCAGGGTGTGTCTGTTGGTGGGGGCTTGGGGTATATCATGAAAGTGTCTGTTTTACTTGAAGATTTTTGGGAAAACCACCTTGGTCACAAAGCTGGGTAAGCTACAAGCTGGGACTGTGCCTCAACGTTAAGGCTTGGCTGGGCCAAAGCTTGAAGGCTGCTAAACTCGGCCTCCCTTACACTGTTCCTGTCTCTTTAGGCAGCTGCTGAAGGACCCACAGGTGCTGTTTGCTGGCTACAAAGTCCCCCACCCTTTGGAGCACAAGATCATCATCCGTGTGCAGACCACCCCAGACTACAGCCCCCAAGAGGCCTTCACCAACGCCATCACAGACCTCATCAGTGAGCTCTCCCTGCTGGAAGAGCGCTTCCGGGTGAGAGCCCGGGGGGCCACTGCCTGGGGGTGAGGGACAGCAGAAATGATAGAGCAGGGATCCCCCACTCCTTCAGGTAATGTGGCCAAGGGCCTGCTGTGTGCTCCATGGGTGGGATCCTCACCTAGTGCCCAGGCCTCCCTGTGCATTTATGGTCCCTATGGACCCAGGGGATCTGCTGCCCTTGGGCTGCTCTGGTTTGTAGTTTGCTCAGCCCATGGTGGGGGTCACATTGTTTCCAGCGGGAGCCTCAGGGTCATGGACACTTTAGAGGGGAAAGAGCCACAGCTTGTGAGGTTTTCGCCTTCTAAGGCGGTTGCCCACCAGGCAGGGTCACTCCCCCACTCAGCCTCAGCCCCAAATGGCAGCAGCAGGTATGCAGCAGAGGATGGCAGGCCAGCTGAGGGTCCCCCTGGTTCTCTCAGTATAGGGCTGTACAGTCAGTGGCTGCACTCAGGACCACAGCACAAGTTTCCTGGTGGATCCTGGGCAGGGGGTGCTGGGGCAGCATTCCCAACACTCTTGCCTGGCCATTCCAACTAAGTGGTTGCCTTCTCCCTCCCCTGTAGGTGGCCATCAAAGACAAGCAAGAAGGGATTGAGTAGTGGGCCTGAAGGAGCTTGGCCGGTAGGCCCAGTCCCTACTTCCACTGGACCCTTCTCTCCAGGCACCATGCGCACAGCTTGGCCAGTCTACTTGGCTCCCCTGGTGAGCCCGTGACCCGACACTCATGTGTCCTGTACATAGCTTCTTTTACCTTCTTAATAAATAAAGTATGGCAGGAAAAGACCCAATGCAGCAGACTTGACTTCATAGCAGGCGGCTTGTCAGGCTTGATGGAAGCAGCAGGTCCACATTTCAGCGTGGACTGGCCCAGAGACCCCGAGTCCTCAGAGGCTGGGGTGCTGCTGGGTAGTTTTGAGTAGAAGTGAACTGAGAAAACCCATGTATATCCATGAGTCTGTTCTAGAGGCCTCAGCTGCCAGGCTCTCCTGACTTCAAGTAGGAACCTTGGTGGGGCCCATAAAACTCCAAATGGCTCTCCACTGGACAGGCTTCCGTGACAGAGACTTTAATTTAAAAAAACCAACACTATAGAAATACTTTCACCATTGGCTGCAAGCTAAGTGTGTCCCTGGTACTCTGCAGTAGAGGCAGGCACTCCTGCCTGGACTAACATCTCTTCCAGATGGCTACAATGTTGGAGTCTGTCAGAGCAGTGAGGTAGGTAAAGGCAGCGTTGGCCACCACTGTGTTCACCATGGTCTTGATCACTGGCTGGCCGAGGGCTGAGGGTTGGGGCCACTTAAGGATCTAGTGGGAGAGAGAGGGGCTGAGCTCCTGCTTCCCAGGGCAGAGGAATGAGCTGGGCAGGAGCTGCACGGGGGCGGTACCTGCGTGGGAACCTGCGGGGCTGCCGGCAGTGGAGGCGGCTGCTTCAGGATGCGCCTGACGTCATAGATCCACACGCTGCCCTCCTCGTCCCCACAGAGCACAATCCCCTTGTCTGCCAGGACAGAGTGGGCGCGTAAGGCGGGGCAGGAAGGCACAGGGCTGCAACATGGGGGGTGGGATGGGCAGGTGGGCTCACCAGGGCAGGTGCTGAGTGAGAAGTAGGCCAGCTCGGTGGGTGACCACTGCAGCTGAGCCAGGACGACGACCGCCACAGAGGACTGGCTGTCCCGGCCCTGCCATGTCTGGCTCCAGCTCCACAGGCAGATGGTGCCCTGGCCGCTCCCCTTGGAGGCTGCAGGAGAACGGACGCTTGTGCCCAATGGCCCCTCACCACTCCATCTGCTTTCCACTGGAGACACCTCAGAAGCCTTTGGCCTGTCCTTTCAGCCCAAGGACAGGCAGCCCACGTGGGTCTGAGGCCAGGCTGTCCCAAGCTGGGTTCACTTACCCACGACATCCTCATTCACAAATGCCAGCCCATCCACTCTCCGCCCAGAAGCCCCGGAGAAGACAAACTCCACCTCACATACCCTGCAGGCGACAGAAGGCGTTGCTGGCTACTCCTGCACACAGCGCTGCTCCCTCACCCGTGTGTGCTGGGGAACCTGCCCTGCCCTGGCTGGACACTGGAAGGGCAGCCAGCACCTGGATGTCCTGGGTCACAGGAAGTAGGAGCCCTGAGGCACAAGGGCAGGGTCTTCCAGGCAGGGCAGGTGTTTCAGGCTGTGTGCCAGGACCTGGGGCAGGGATCGCTTTGGCTTCAATGACGGGGGAGGGGGGGTTGTGTTGTGTTACTGAAAGTTCTAAGCCGAGAGTGTGTTCACATCTGTGTTTGCCCAGCGGTTTGGAGATGCCAGTTCAGAGCTGGAATGGCAGCTCAGCACCTAATTAGAGGATAAGCTTGAGCCAAGGCGGTGGCATGGGGAAGTAGATGTGTCTGAGGAAAGGATGTGTGGAAGGCACACATGGAGGGAGGAGGCCACCAAGGCAACTTGTGTCCAGAACGAGATAAGAGCAGTAGACCCCAAGGCCACCACCAGCACTTAGCCAGACACACCCTCTACCACAGCTCCCTCTTCCTCCCTCCACATGGCAGCTCACCACCCCAAAAGTTCTTCCTGGGCTGGTCCTTATGTTTAAATGTAGAATCCTACCCTGCTCCAGGAGCCTGGGCCCTCACTGTGGCCACTGCCAGCCTTTGCAGCAGGGTCCACAGAGGGGAGCCACAGCCTGAGGACCTGTGTGTCCCCCACTGGTCACTGCAGCAGCGTGTCTTGGCTTCCCTCTCAAAAGGGCATCCCTCCCCTATTTCCTTTTCTTTTCTTTGTAGCTGACACCACCCTTCATGGCCGTACTTGGCCACCTCTGTGTAATGCCAGTCTCCCCCACAAGGCCGTGTGCCGTGCAGTAGGCACTCCATGCTGAGCACTATGGCAGGAGCTTTCCTAGTGGTAGAGATAATCCACAAGACCCCAAAATGGCGTTTCCAGAGTCCCCTCCCTTCCTGGACACAATTTCCTTTGCCCCCTTTACAAAGACAGCACACTAAGACAGAGAAGCTCACACTGCTGAGAAGCATGACCTGGTCAGAGGGTGGTGGTGAGGCCCCTAAGAACAGTCTGGGGCTGTGCAGGACGGGTGGTGTGCCTGGGCTGCTAGGGGCATGTGTGCGGCAGCAGCATCCAGCTCCGAGGCTTGGTTTCCTAGGCATTCCCACCCGGCCTCACCTCTTCTTTTGGGGCTGGTCCAGTCGCACATCCCAGCAGCAGCAGCCACCCTCGCAGCCAGCCAACAGGTAGGTATCTGGGCAGGAAGCCACAGGGCAGAGGCGCAGGGGGATGGAGGTGGAGTCGAGCACGAGCAGCTGGCTGCCAGTAGGTGAAGGGACAATATGAGCCCTGAGACCCAGGTGTCGCTGGCCCTCCCCGGGCCTGTGCACAGCCTCACCTGGCCTGGAACTCGTAGTCCTGGTTGGGCATCCCAATGTCCCAGAGGATGATCCGCTTGTCATAGGAGGCCGCTGAGGGGAGTGGGGGGAGGCAGCCCTGAGGCCCTGCTCTCTGGGGCAGGCTGCCATCAGGACTGTGGCCCCCAGGCCAGCCCTCCTAGCAGGGAAAGGGCTGCAGCGATGAGACAGGGGCTTGCAAGCCTATGGTGCCCACTGTCCTGCCCGAGTCCAGTGTACTCAGCACCACAGCTATCTTCTGCTGCTGGGTCCACACGTGGAGGGCCAGGGGGATGTACCCACATCACCGATGGGAACAGAGTAGCTCAGGTTTCTAGGAAACTCCAAGGTCACAGAGCAGGCCGGGGATAACACTGAGGTCCAAAGCCCAGTAGACTATGAAGCTGTTACTTCCTACCAAAGCTGGAGCTGAACACAGAGGTCCAGATGGGCCCAGCGGGCCCAGGAGCTCCTACCATCCCAGGGAAGGATACGAGCCATCAGGGCAGCAGCAAGACTGGGATGTGGCAAAGCCCTGGGGCGAGTAGAAGGGGTCTTACTGAAGAGGTGGGTCTCGTGGGTGGGGCTGAAGCAGAGGGTGGCAATGGCCTTCTTGTGGGCTCGGATGACCCCCCAGCAGAAGCCGGCCTTCACGTGCAGCAGCCGGACTAGGCCCCTCAGGCCCGCAGCCGCCAGCACACTCCAGCGCTTCTTGTGGCCTGCCTGCGTGACCACTGTCAGGGCTGTCCAGGCCACGGAGAAGAACTCCTGGTGGGGATGGATGAACGGGGCAAGCGGTCACCGGAGCAGAGCTATAGGTGTGAATGTGCCCGCAGGACTGGGCCTGGGAAGTGAGGCCCAGCATGAGAAAAGTCCATGAGAGCACAAGCCTAGCAGGCCTGAGGCCCTGAGTTCCACACCCAGCACCACCAAAGAAAAGTCATGGGAAATGGGTGGCTCGGCCTGGACCTCCAACCCCAGTGCTTCCTGCTCAGGCGCCAGCAGTCTGCAGGAACAGAATCCTGGCACTCACCTCTCCAGGCGCCTTATACTTATGGAGTACAATGCCCGTCTGGCAGTCTATCACGCAAACAGCCTCCCCGCCACACGTGGCCACAGTCTGGGATGTGGACCCCGAATGCCCTGTTTTGAGGGGTCAGCTGAATGAAAACCTCTTTGTTAAAGTTCCTCCCTGAAGCTCCCTCCTCCCCGCCTCAATGGCCTTTTTTTTTTGGTGGTGGTATGGGGATGGAACCCAGGGGCATTGTATCTCTGAGCTACACCCCCGGCCCTATTTTTCACTCTTTAATTTGAAACAAGGTCTCACTAAATTGCAGAGAACCTAAATAGCTGAGGCTGGGCACAAAATGCCAATCCTGTCTCAGCCTCCCAAGTACTGGGATTATAAGTGTGTGCCACCATGCCCAGCTGAAACTTATAGTAGTACTGGAGATTGAACCCAGGGCCTCCTGCATGCTAGGCAAGTACTCTAACACTTAGCTACATTCCCCACCTTTTTTATTTATTTTAAAGTAGGGTCTCACTAAATTCTCCAGTCTTCTCACTAAGTTCTCCAGTCTGGCCTCAAACTTGTGATCCTCCTGTCTCAGCTTCCCAAGTACTGGGATTACTAGCGTGCGCCACCACACCCAGCTAGGCTCTGCCTCTTGACACTTTTTAAGCTCTCTCCATTCCCCCTCCACCCAAAGCCACTCCCATGCTTCTTTTGAGAACACTCATGTGCTGACCTCCAGCCCCCCACCTGCCCAGGACGCACCCTCCTCCCAGGCTGGCTCAAAGGCGCAGGCCCAGAGCTGCGTCTTCAGGTCCTGGGGGCTGTTGTTCCTGCTGTGGCACTGCAGGAAGTGCAGCGGCTCCAGCTGCAGGGCGGGCTGTGGGGACACAGGGAGTCATGACTGTCCCAGCTCCTGCTCTCCCGATTCATTCTCCCTGCCACCTGGCTAGCTTACCTGGCTGCCATCAGGCCCCCGGGGCCTGCCCTCCATCTGGGCCGACTGGGAGGTAGACACACGCTTGACGGGAGAGAGGTTGAGTGGAGCATCATCTCGCCGTTTCAAGGCCATCAGCCTGGCCTGTGGAGGGGGCCTTGTGACCACGGGCCCCTATGTCCAGGGCTTCCTTCCTCCTGAACACAGGCGGACCGCACCCTCCCATGGGTGTAGGAGGCAAGGGCTGCTCCAGGGCCATGGAGGGAGCTTGCTCAGTGTTCATCGTTTAGATTTTGATTTTTTTTTTTTTCTGCAGTACTGGGGATGGAACCCAGGGGCATTGTACCTCCGAGATACACCCCCAACCCTATTTAAAAAAAAAATTTTTTTTTTGAAACAGGGTCTCACTGAGTTGCAAAGGGCCTCGCTAAGTAGCTGAGGCTGTCCATAAACCGTGATCCTCTGGTCTCTACCTCCCAAATGCTGGGATTACAAGCCCGGCCTCCTTTGGATCTTAAATGCCCCCACACGCCCGTATGGTAAAGGCCTGGTGACCAGCCTGGGGTGCTACTGGAGGTGGAGAAGGAAGCGAGGTATTGGCAGTGTGCCCTTGAAAGGGATTTGGGGCTCCCTTGGTCCCTTCCTCTCTCTGCTTCCTGGCCCATGAGGTGAACAGACCTCCTCCATTACACACACCACAGGCCCAAAGTGATGGGGTCAAGCGACCATGGACTGAAACTATGAGACAAAAAGTAAAGCTTTCCTCATTGTAAGTTGATTGCCTCGGGCACTGTGTCACAGTGAGAGCTGACTAGCATACTTGGGCTCTCTCCTGGGCTTGTGCTGAACATCCCCTGCTTTCCAGCAGCTTCCCCAGGAAGGAAAGATGAAGCCAAGGCAGGTACTCAGAGCTCTGGGAGCCACAGGGCACCACACTCACCCTGGGCTTGTAGGCAGCGGCAGCTTCTGGAGGCTTCTCTGGAATGTCGGCCTCATGCGCCTGGGTCCCACCAGAGGCTACCAGCTCCTCAGAGATCATCCTCACCTGGGTGGGGCCAAAACTTCAGTAAGCTGGGCACAGTCCTGCTCTCATCAGAGGAGCTTGTGTCTCTCAAGTTAAGAAAGGGCCTCTCCACCCAACAGGGCTGCCTTCCCTGATGCACCGCACTGCCCCCACCCTCTCACAGCCAGAGACACTCTTAAAACAGCTGAGAACCAAGGAAGCCAGCAAAGAGCTGGGAGACCGACTCCCAGAACGGTGGGTAGAGACATACTCGCCACTGGGTGAACTCCCTGAGGGACTCGGGTCCATAGCGCACATCCTTGACTGCAGACCTCACGAAGTCGGCCTGGGCTTTCTCAGCTTCCTCTTCAGGACCTAGTGTAGCCATGAACTTCTCCCAGTGAGCTGTGACCTGGTGAGACAGGGACCAGATCCAGGTCCAGCCCAGCTCTCCAGACCCTATCTGATCCCTCTACCCTGGCCCCTCAGCCACAGGTGTCTTAACTCTACCACCTGCTGGCAGCTCCCTGAACCGCAGCCTCTTATCTGAGGTTGGCACAAACCTAAGCAACAGAAGCATCAGAAGCCGCTCAGTGTCAAGCTGCTCTGCAGCGTCTCAGCCTCCAAGGACAGAGGTGGCACCATGGCCGAAGAACCCGTCACTTTCTCTTTAACACCCCCTCTATTCCTTCCAAGCAAACACCAATAAATTCCCCTCACCCTTACCCTGTCGGTCAGCTCCCGGTTCAGGTGCTCCACCTGAGTGCGGGTTGAGGATGCATCTTTGCCGTTGACCTTACGTAGCTTGGGCAGGAGAAAGGAGACTTTCAGGCTGTCATTGACCTGAGGGATGAAGAAAGAGGGGAGCCTGAGACACAGAGTCCTGATGATCCCAGATATGGGGCTGATGGGGGAACCCACTTACTGTCAGGAAGAGGTTGCCCTCCAGGATGAGCTCCTCCAGCTGTGAGAACTGGCCCAAAGCAGTGACGTCCCCCAACTGGTTGTTGGCACAGTGGAGGACACGCAGGTGGGACAGGCCTAGGTTGGCTGGCAGCGTCTCCAGCTGGTTGTTGGAGAGGTCGAGCTCCTGAAGCTGCTTCAGGCGGCTCAGGAGCTTCGGGTCCAGGTGCTCAGCGTGCAGCTTCAGTCCTGACAGGCTGGGTGGGGACAGAGCAGGAAGGCTCAGGGGGCAGGCAGGCCCTCCACCCCACACCAATCTGCCCAGGCTAACAGAAGCATTTTCACCTGATATTTCTTGTGCATGCACTCCTTTTTTTTCTTTCTTTTTTTTTTTTTTTTTTTAAGAAAATCTTAAGACTTTTGAATCCGGGGCTGTCTGCACACTCAGAATGCTTCCTGATCCCCTGGGGGCTCGTCTGCACTTTCTTCTAGAAAGTTGAGCAGGTGGCTCAATATCTTCTGCCCTCTGGTAGGGGTTAAGCTACTCAGAACCCACCGGCACAAAGGTAGGGGAACCAAGGTCCCCGCACGAGGGTAGGGCGGCAAAGGTCCCACGCTTTATCTCAAGAGGTCTGGTTCGAGACTCCGCCCAAGAGCGAAAGAGCCAGAAAGGGACAGGCAAGGGGTGGGTAGGGGGTCCAAGGCTTTCTTCCCGTCTGCCAGGCGACCGGGCCGGTGCAGGGGGGACCTGGGGCCCCGTGCCCGCCGACCCAGCTTCACCCCTGCCCGGCTTACTCCAGTCTCCGGATCCTCCCCAGCCGGTCGGTCTTGGGTCGCCCGCGCTGCAAGAGTAGCCGCGCAGTGAGGGGTCCCATGGCGAGGAGGCGCCACTCGCGCGGGCCGGATCCGCGTCCGCTACTCCGACCGAGCCCACCTGCAGTCGTTTGCTGGCACCCGCGGGTGCGGAGCCCAGGAGGTGGCGCCACGCAAGCGCAGTAGCGGCAGCGACCGGAAGGAAGCGAAGCCGAGGCCACACCTCCGGCGCGGACTACAACTCCCAGAGGCCCCCGCGCCGCGCCTGCGCGCCGGCCGCCTGGACGGCGCCATGGCGGCCACCCAGGCACCCCAGGTCCTACAGGAGTGCGGCTGCAAGGGTATCCGGACCTGCCTGATCTGCGAGGGGCGGCGGCACGGTGACCTGCCCTGGCAGCTCTCCCCTCAGGTGAGGGCTGGGAAGAGGTCCACGCCTACAAACTCGTTCTTTATAGGGGGCAACTGAGGCTCAGGTTGGTCCTGAGACCTTGTCAAGGGGCTCTTGCTGGAGGATCGCTGCACGGTGGAAAGACGAGGGTTTGAGGAATGCTCTTGGGAGTGAGGAAGTAAGTAGTTGGGGCGTGGGCGGGCCCGACCGCAGCCCACCTCTGTGACTTTGGGGGGAATAGGTCAGCAAACCTGGACTTAGCCTCTTCGGGCTTCACGAGCATGAATTGAAGAGTGGAGGGCGCTGAGCAGGATACCAGGGGTGCCCGAAGGCCTGGCAGGGAAATCGGCAAGGAGCGTTATTCGCAGTAATCAAAAGGTGGAAGCAACTCAAGTATCCATCAACAGAGGAACAGATAACAAAATATGGGACATCCATACAATCCATCTCTCTCTCTCTCTCTCTCTCTCTCTCTCTCTCTCTCTCTGTGTGTGTGTGGGGGGGGTACTGAAGATGGAACCCAGGGGCATTTCTACCTCCAGACCTATTTTATATTTCATTTGGAAACAGGGTTTCCCTAAGTTGCTGAAAGCCTCACTAAATAGTGGAGGCTGGCTTCGAACCTGTGCGATCCTCCTATACCAGCCTCCCAAGTACTGGAATTACAAGTGTGCACTACCATGTCCGGCAAAGGATGGAAATTCTGATACATGCTATAGTATAGCTATAAGGATGCAAAAAGACAAAGACTATATGATTCCTCTTATATGAGATACCTAATGTAGTCAAAATCAGAAAGGAAGTAGAATGGTGGTTGCCCGGTGCTAGGGAGGGACAATGGTGAGTTAGTGTTCTGCTATTGTAGTTTGTGGTAGTGGGGATTCAATGCAGGGACATTTTACCTCTAAGCTACACCCCCTAGCCTATTTTATTTTTTATTTTGAAGCAGGATCTTCCTAAGTTGCTGAGGTTCTCACTAAATTGTTGTGGCTGGGCTCAAATCTTTGATCCTCCTGTCTCATCCTCCCAAGTACTGGGATTACAGGTGTGCCCCACAACACCTGGCAGGAGTTAGTGTTTTAACTTTTTTTTTTTTTGCAGGTCTGGGGAATGGAACCCAGGGGCATTCGACCTCCAAGCTACACCACCTGCCCTATTTTTTATTCTTTATTTTGAGACAGGGTCTCACTAAGTTGCGGCGGGCCTAAGTAGCTGAGGCTGTCCGTGAACTGCGATCCTCCGGTCTCAGCCTCCCGAATGCTGGGATTAAAAGCGTGCGCCACCACGCCCAGCTAGGAGTTAGTGTTTAATGTAATCATGGTTTTGGTTTTGCAAAATGAGGAGAATTCTGGAGATGGGTGGTGGTGATGATTGTAGAACAATGTGAATGTACTTAATGTCACTATCCTGGACACTTAAAAATGGTTAAGATGAGCCTAAAAATGGCTTTAAGGTGAACCACTTAAAAATGGTTAAGAAGAGTGTTGTATGCAGGTTTACAGAGAGTCCAAGGGAATGTGCCGATTGAAGCCTTTATTAGCTGGCCAGAGGCATCTTCAGTCTAGAAATCTGACTGGAGGGGGCACTAACTCTGGGGGGGGGGTCATAAGGGAGAAAATCACAAGGGGGTAATCCATCTATTATGCTAAAAGAGCAAGCAGGTTTACCGAAGCAGAAACTTGTGGTTAGCTTATCCACTACACAGGGCCATCCTGTATGGTCAAGCACTAGGCATGCTACTTAGGGTTCGAGGTCAGGTGCTAGGTGATGCCTGGGTTCCACCCAAGGACAG
This sequence comes from Muscardinus avellanarius, assembly GCF_963383645.1. NCBI lineage: Eukaryota > Metazoa > Chordata > Mammalia > Rodentia > Gliridae > Muscardinus > Muscardinus avellanarius. The sequence goes on along the minus strand of NC_137796.1, from coordinate 80,547,106 downwards.
ATTTTTGGGACAAAGCTTTTGTTAACCACAAGTCACAAGAATTTTAGGTGGGGAGATAGGCCATTATGATTTTAAAAGTATGGGCCTATTGAGTACTGTTGCCTAAGAAAGAACAGAACTTGCAGGGTATAGATAATAAAGTTTCTAAATTTTAAAACTATGTTTTTTCTCCTTTCCATTGTGCCTCTTTTTTACTTTTGCCATTACAGGAGGCTGAGACAGTAGGATCGCAGTTCACAGACAGCCTCAGGTACTTAGTGAGGCCCTCTGCAACTCAGTGAGACCTGTTTCAAAATAAAGAATAAGCCAGGAGAGGTGGTGCATGCTTGTAATCCCTGCGCTTGGGAGGCGGAGACAGGAAGATCCCTTGGGAGGCAGAGACAGGAAGATCCCTTGGGAGGCAGAGACAGGAAGATCGCGCAGGTTCGAAGCCAGCCTCTCTGGCTTAAGAGACCTTGTTTCCAAATAAAAATATAAAAAATAGGTGTCTGGGAGTGTAGCCCGGAGGTAGAAGGGTTTCTAGGAACCCCAGTACCACCAAACAAACAAACAAATAATAACATAATAAAGAATAAAATATAGAGTTGGCGGTGTAGCTCGGAAGTAGAATGCCCCTGGGTTCCATCCCCAGTACTGCAAAGAAAAAAGAAAGAGAATGGCAGGCCAGACCGGCCCTCCTGTGTGTGGGGGTGGGGGTGGGGGGTACTGGGAATTGAACCCAGGGGTGTTCTACTTCTGAGCTACACTCCCAGCCCTATTTTTTTTTTTTTTTTTTTTTGGTGGTACTGGGGATTGATCCCAGAGGCATTCTACCTCTGAGCTGCACCTCCAGCCTTTTTTGAATTTTTTGTTTGTTTGTTTTTGTTTTTTTTGGTGGTACTGGAGTTCCTGGAAACCCTTCTACCTCCGGGCTATACTCTCAGACCTATTTTTATATTTTTATTTGGAAACAGGGTCTCTTAAGCCAGTGAGGCTGGCTTCAAACCTGCGCGATCCTCCTGTCTCCGCCTCCCAAGTGAGGGGATTACAAGCCTGCACCTGTTTTGAATTTTTTGTTTGGAAACAGGGTCTCAGTAAGTGGCTGAGGGTCCTGCTATGTTGCTGAGGCTGTCCTTGAACTTGTAATCCTCCTGTCAATCTCCCAAGTACTGAGATTATAGGTGTGTGCCTCTCTTTTCCAGAAAACACACCGTTTCCTTTACTGCTCAGACTCTGGCTGGGCTGTAGGGGCCGAGGACTCTGATTTCGAGGGCTGGGCCTTCCCATTTCCGGGGGTGATGCTGATAGCGGACTTTGTGACCCGGGAGGAAGAGGCCGAGATGGTACGCCTGATGGACTGCGACCCCTGGAAGCTTTCTCAGTCTGGGCGGAGGAAGCAGGTAGGGCATCCGGGGCTGGGCTGAGGGGAGGGAGCCTGGGGGCCTTTGGCTCACCTCCTCTGAACATGCCCACACACCCCTGGGTGGGGAGTGGGTGGCCAGGGCTGAGGGCTGTCGTCCAGTGTGCTGAGCGTGCACAACCTCCCTACAAGGTGCAAGCCGCTGTCCACAGCTGGCTGGGGCTGGGGACATCACGGCAAGTCCTAGACAGGAATGCTCACCTTCAGTGGCTGCTGGAGGCTGCCAGGCGCCGCCCCTTCCCATCACATCCCTCATCCTCTTGCGTGCTTCTGCCAGTCCTGACAGGTCCTCGGCAGGTACCGCAGTGCCCCTCCTCCTCCCTGCCCGCCCACTCGCTCTCGCCCGCCTCTGCATGAGGCCAGTCCAGACGTCACTTCACTTAACCGTGCCCTCAGCCTCTGCCTCTTGCGCCATCATTTTTTGTCACAGCCCTGGTGACATTCAGCCCACTGGAGGGAGCACCCCTGCCTGGGGTTCTCCCTGAGCTGGGCCCGCCTTCTCCGGCCCCCTGGATGCCCCAGCCGCCCACTCTCTGCTCCCGCGGCCTCTGTTCTGTCGAGAGCCATCTTGGGCCTGCACGCTGACATTGACATCTTGGGCTGGCTCAGGCTGAGTACATGATACTGGCTGGGTGCGATTTGTCCACAAGTGGACAGATTCCAATGGTCCTGATGGAAACGATAATAGTGTGGTCTTTAATGTCTTCCTCTTCCAGTAATGTTTACCCCTTCCTTCCTCTAAGTTTGTCTGTGATTGCCTCTCCCTAAACCTGGCCTGTAACCCCAAGCTCGAGACTGCCTTGCCTTTTTTTTTTTTCCAGTACTAGGGATGGATGGAACCCAGGAGCATTCTACCGCTGAGCTACACCCCCAGAGCTATTTTTTATTCTTTATTTTGAAAAAGGGTCTCACTAAGTTGCAGAGGGCCTCCTAAGTAGCTGAGGCTGGCCGTGAACTATGGTCCTCCTGTCTCAGCCTCCCAAGGTTGGGATTACAGGTGTGCGCCACCACGCCCTGCAACTGCCTTTCCTTTTAATTAACCAACTTTAGAAATGCTGTGTTTAGACCCGGGCGTGGTGGCGCACGCTTGTAATCTCAGCCTTTGGGAGGCTGAGACAGGAAGATCATAGTTCGAAGACAGCCTCAGCTCCTACTTAGGGAGGCCCTTTGCAACTCAGTGAGACCCTGTTTCAAAATAAAGGATAAAAAATAGGGCTGGGAGCTGGGCGTGGTGGCACTTGGGAGGCGAAGACAGGAGGATCGCGCAAGTTCAAAGCTAGCCGCGCTGGCTTAAGAGACCCTGTTTCCAAATGAAAACAAAAATAGGTCTGGGAGTGTAGCCTGGAGGTAGAAGGGCTTCCAGAAACCCCAGTACCACCAAAAAGAAAAAAGAAAAAAAAAATAGGGCTGGGGGTGTAGCTCAGAGGTAGAATGCCCCTGGGTTCCATCCCCAGTACAGCAAAAAGAAAGAAAGAAAGAAAGAAAGAAAGAAAGAAAGAAAGAAAGAAAGAAAGAAAGAAAGAAAGAAAGAAAGAGAAAATCTGCTTTGTTTACACCTTCTATAAAAAGTCAAGTGCTAACTGTAGGATTAGTTGAATCGCCTTACTCCTCTCCCACCCCAATTATTAAATTTTCTCTGTATTATCATATTTGACACCTCTACAATCATTTTCATGCAAGAGACTTCTTTTCAGTCGCCACCTGGAGCAGCAACTTTCCACAGCAGGACCACAGAGCAAGTAGTGTCCACCATAGGTCTTTGCAGACAGCATGCCCACAGGATGCGCTGCCTCCCCTGCCCTGCACTTGGTCTGCCCCCGACCCTGCTCTGGCCTGCCCTCCTCCTGCCAGATCAGCCCAGCCTCCCTGGCTCTTTTCCACCAGTGCTGCAGTCAGCACAGTTCCCTTCTCCAGAGTGGCTGATCCCACCGTCTTTAATCTCCATCGTCCCGTTTCCTCTTTATCCACCAGAAAACTGCTTCCGAAGCGGACCTCTCTGAGCTCAACCTGGAGCCAGGCTTCCGGCTTCCTCTGCCTGCAGAGCCGGTCTCCTTCCTCTCTGGGACACATTCTTCGTCCACTTCCAGGTCACTGCAGTCCTTGAGTTTCCTTCCCACTCGCAGGCCCCTCGCTCCCCTCCCTGACCTCCCTCCTGGGCCGCTTTGATCTCAAGACTCAGGTCACCAGTGATGTCAGCCAGTCACGGCCCTGATCGCCCTCTGCTCTGCCCTGCAGCCCAGGCCTGGCAGACCCCGGGCTGCGCCCTTCCCTGCACCGGTGTCCCCAGGGTCCTCATCTCTGTACATTCCGCCTTCTGCCTGCTCAGGCCACATGCCAGGGGTCTTTCTGGTGTTCCCCTGTGGCTCGTGCTTTGCTTACTATTTCCCGTCAGCTCTCCTTTCAGAACACATCTAGACTCTGAGTAACTTCAGCCTGCCAGCACCTCCACCTGGCCATCGGGTCTCGCTGGCATCGTGCAGGATGCAGGAGCTTCCTGCGGCAGCCCTGGCTCCCGTCCCGTCAGTTTTCAGTGTGACCTAAGTGTGATCCTGTTACTTCTCAGTCCCACGCACTCCAGCGCCTCCCCTTGCAACAGACACAACCTCCTTCCCATGACCTGGAAGGTCTTGCACACCACGGCCCCCAGCTCCCCCTTCCTCTGCTGCACCTCGGTGTGGGCCTTCTAGCATGTAATCCCAGCATTTGGGAGGCTGAGACAGGAGGATCGCAGGTTTGTGGCCAGCCTCAACAACGTAGTGAGGCCCTCTGCAACTTAGTGAGACCCTGTTTCAAAATAAAATATATAGGGACTTGGGGTGTAGCTCAAAGCTAGAATACCCTTGGGTTCCACCCCCCCAAAAAAAAAGTCACGGCCCTTTGCGCCTGCTTTCTTTCGCTAACACACTGGCGGCGTGTGTGAGTTAATCCTTCCATGACTGAAGGGTAGTCCTCCGTTGTGTGAATAATATTCCATTACTTATTTCATCTGTCAGTGGACATTTGGGTGGTTTCTGCCTTTTGTCTACTGTGAATAACGCAGCCGTTTTTGTGTGGATGTGTTCTTTTGTTTGTGGGGCTTATGCTGAAGAGTGGAACTGTTGCTAACTCTTCCCTAGTGGTTTTGGGCCTCGGTTGGCCCTGGTGTCGCCAGCTTGATAATGCCGCATTGGACTGGCCTTTCCTCACGCCTTTCACTCTTTTTTGTTGTTTTTGGTGCTGGGGGTTGAATCCAGGGGCATTCTACCTCTGAGCCCCAACCCCGGCCCTATTGTATTCTTTGTTTTTAAACAGGGTCTCACTAACTTGCAGAGGGCCTAAGTAGGTGAGGCTGGCTGCAAAACCATGATCCTCCTGTCTCAGCCTCCCAAGTACTGGGATTACAAGTGTGCGCCACCACGCCTGGCCACCCTTCACTCTTCCCCCCTGCACGCAGGCCTTGGGCCTCTAGCTCTTCCCACTGGGGTACTAGACTGGGACCCCCATGCCCTACCTCTTTGCCTGCTTCGACTTTTCCTTAGCATCTGCCGGTGCCGCCTGCCCTTGGTTCCTGTCTTCTGGGCATCTGCCGCCTCCTGAGCTCCTGGGATGTCCCATCTGTGAGTCAGGGACTTTGCTTGTCTCGGTCACCTGATTGAATCCTTCAGACCTCACCTGTGAGAGAGCCTTCTGTAAACTCAGGACACTTCCTCACTGCCTTTCTGTCCTTACCCTTCAGGACTATGGACCCAAAGTCAACTTTCGGAAGCAGAAGCTGAAGATGGCGGGCTTCCAAGGCCTCCCCAGCTTCAGCCGGGAGGTGGTGCGGAGGATGGGACTCTACCCCGGGCTGGAGAGCTTCCAGCCTGTCGAGCAGTGTAACCTGGACTACAGCCCCGAGCGGGGCTCAGCCATCGACCCCCACCTGGACGACTCCTGGCTGTGGGGGGAGCGGCTGGTGAGCCTGAACCTCCTGTCCCCCACCGTGATGTCCATGTGCCAGGAGGCGCCGGGCAGCCTGCTGCTCTGCTTGGCTCCTTCAGCTGACCCCGAGGCCTTTAGGGACAGCGTGATCGCTCCCAGCAGGTCTGTCCTGTGCCAGGAGGTGGAGGTGGCCATCCCTGTACCCCGCCGCTCCCTGCTGGTGCTCACAGGGGCCGCGCGACACCAATGGACACATGCCATCCACCGCAGGCACATCGAGGCCCGCCGCATCTGCGCCACCTTCAGAGAGCTGTCGGCAGAGTTCCGTCCCGGGGGCAGGCAGCAGGAACTTGGGAAGGAACTACTGCAGATTGCGCTCTCCTTTCAAGGAAGACCTGTGTGAGCTGCCTACCTGGGGATGGGAGCTGCCACTGGACCTGGCTAGAGGGGTCGGTGCCGGCCCTGGCTGCCGGCCTCTGGGACAGAAGTGGTGGCCCAGTGCCAGGTTGCTTTCCCTGCCCATTAGGTGTTTTTTTTTCCCCTCTGTAGTACTGGGGATTGAACCCAAGGGTATTTTACCTCTGAACTATACCCAGCCCTATTTTATTTTTTATTTTGAAACAGGGTCTCTCTAGATTGATGAGAATCTTACTACTTGCTGAGGCAGCCCTTCCGTCTGTGATCCTCCTGTCTCAGCCTCCCATTGTATGAAAATTACAATTGTGAGCCCCAGGCCTGCTCCCATTAGGTTTTAAGAGAAGCATCTGGCCCCTGATGCCATAGGCAGGATGCACCCTGCCCAGCTGCTGTGTGTGTGTGTGTGTGTGTGTGTGTGTGTGTAGTGTTGGGGATGGAACTCAGGACCTCTCACATGTCAGGCAAGCACTCTTACCACTGAGCTCTACCCCAGCTCTTTTATTTTATTATATTTTACTTTGAAACAGGGTTTTGCTAAATTGTCCGGGCTGGCCTCTAAATTGTAATGCCTCCTGAATAAGGGAAACTAACTTGAATAGGACTGCACCTCAGATCACTCCCCTTTCACCTGCACTGTGGCCACTGTTTGGGTTAATTTGCCACAGCCTGGAGGGAGTGGATTTGAGCTTTCAAAATGGTACCATGTGCAATGGTACCATTTTCTCTTTATCCATCTCTCTGAATGTTGTTTCCAGACATCCTGCCATCCAGCCCTCCAGTGGGACTGGAGAGCGGGATTGGTGGTAGATTTGAGGTTCATACTCCAGAGGTGGTGGCAGCTTCTGGGTCAGCCTCCGTCTGGGTCGTGCTTGACCCCTTGGGACAAGGGGTCTGTGATGGGCAGGGACAGCTGAAACCTGTTCCTCCGCCTCCCTACAATGCTGTTAAGAGGAGGAAAAAGGGCTCTTCTTTCCCAGGCTGCCTCGAGGTCGTTCCCTGGTGGCTCACATGCAGTGTGGTGCTCACGTGGACGGGGCAGGTGGCCCAGTCCCTGAGGCTGAGCGGGTGGCACCTGGGCCAGCGTGGCAGCCCTCTCTCCTGCAACCTAGGAGACGAAATACTCTTGGCTCACTGCCCTGCATGGAAGCCACCTTGGAAGAACAGGGCCACATCGCCTCCCCAGGGAAGAGTCACAACTGGCACGACTCTTATAGTCACTGAGAGCTGCTGAGTGCTGTCTGCGAAGTGGCACCTGGCTGCTGAGCCGCTGCCAGACCTGGAGAGCTCCAGCCTCATCCAAGCAGCAAAGGGGCCTGGGAGAGTCGGCCCTTACCGCCTGGCCTCAGGGTAGCCCCACCTACTGGGCAGAGCCCAGATGTGTGGGGCTGGTGACAGAGGGCACTGCTTGTTTGGGAAACTGCACCCAGACACCTCTGGGAAGAGGCACCGAGGCTGGGGCCCAGGCAGCATGGAAGCTTACACTCCCATTTGCCCAGTTCTGGCCAGCGTTGGCCCACCCAGCAGAACATGCTTTAGGAAGCTTCCTGTTTTGTGATAGCCGAGTTGGCAATCCCCATAGTTGAGTCTGTCCCCAAAGCTACTAAATAAAAACCTGCTCTCTCCCAAGCCCACACCTTACCAAGACAGCCTCCTGTTACCTGGGGCTGGGCTGGAGAGCCCAGGCTGGAGGCAGCACCCGGCCTGGCTCCTGGGCACCACTGCCTAAGTGTTTCTGAAGGGCCACCCCAGCGGCTGCCTGTGTACTCCTGTACCTATTCCTTATGGACCAGACACTCGCCGTGCAGACTAGCTTATCCAAATGCTCTTGCGGTTAGCCTCAGGGGAGAAGGCAACACCTGTGGGGATCTACTGCTACTCACCCAGAAGTGTCCTCTGTTAGCGGCCTCCTGCGCAGAGTAGGAGCAGTCCAGTCAGCATCCTGGGCCTGCTGCTTGGGAAAGGCCTTTAGGAGGCCTGGTGCGGTGCGCCTGTCTGTAGTAGTGCGGTAGGCCCAAGTGGTCCTGCCTCAGGAACAGGAGGGCTGAGCTCATACTAGAAGCCTTTTTGGTGTTCTCCTGCCTCAAATTGTGTTGAGCCTGCCTCTGCTGCGTCCCACACAAGCTGAAAGAGGCGTGTTCTGCGTGGGCCTCGCAAGTGGTCTCTGGGCTGAGCACGGTCCCAGCCTTGCCTCGGTGGGTCCCAGGCTCTGTGGATGCATCCTCAGCCTTCCAGAGGTACCTGAGACGGACACAGCTCAGTGGCAGAGTGCTTCCCTAACATACCAGGCCCTGCATTCCATCCCCAGCAAACCCCTACCACCACCACACACACACACACACACACACACACACACACACACACACACACAGCTGCTGAGCCAGGTGAAAAGTCTTGGGTCTGTCGAGCTGTTGGGAGTTCCTACAGAAGTGGTCCACAGAGCCAGCAGGACTTGCCATACTCCTTGCTCTATATCCTGAGCCCTTTTTTAAGTGTCTCTCTCTCTCTCTCTCCCTCTCTCTCTCTCTCCTCTTTGTGGTATTGGGGATGGAACCCAGGGGTATTCTACCTCTGATTGACACCCTGCAGCCCTATTTTTTATTCCTTATTTTGAAACAGGGTCTCACTGAGTTGCAAGGGCATAAGTAGCTGAGGCTGTGAACCATGATCCTCCTGTCTTGGCCTCTCAAATCCTGGGATTACAAGCATGTGCCACCACGCCCAGCTCCCTTTCTTTCTTTCTCTCTCTCTCTCTCTCTCTCTCTCTCTCTCTCTCTCTTTTGTTGCAGTACTGGGATGGAACCCAGGGGCTTTCTACGCCCTGGGCTACACTCCCAGACCTATTTTATATTTTATTTGGAAACATGGTTTCACTAAATTGCTGAGAGCCTCATTAAGTAGCTGAGGCTGGCTTAGAACCCACACAATCCTCCTGTCTTAGCCTTCCAAGTGCTGAGATTACAAGTGTGCACCACCACACCTGGCTCCTTTTCTCTATTTATTTTTATTTTTGTGGGTCTGGGGATGGAACCCAGGGGCATTCGACCTCCGAGCAACAACCCCTGCCCTATTTTTTATTCTTTATTTTGAAACGGTCTCACTGAGTTGCGGAGGGCCAAGTAGCTGAGGCTGTCTGCAAACCACAATCCTCTGGTCTCGGCCTCCCAAATGCTGGGATTACAAGCGTGCGCCACCACGCCCAGCTCCTTTTCTCTATTTTTAAACAGGGTCTTGCTTAGTTGCTGAGGCTGGCCTCAAACCTGCAACCTACCTGTCTCAGCCCCCCAAGTACTGGGATTACCTGGGTGCACTTTTTCTTTGGCAGAACTGGGGATTGAACCTGGGGCTGGGGCATTCTGAGCTATACCCCCAGTCCTATTTTTTATTCTTTATTTTGAAACACGGTCTCACTGAGTTGCAAAGGGCCTCACTAAGTAGCTGAGGCTGTCTGCAAACTGCGATCCTCCAGTTTCAGCCTTCCTAAACGCTGGGATTGCAAGCCTGCGCCACCACTTTGGTTTTTTTTTTTTTTTTTTTTTTGGTGGTACTGGGGTTACTGGAAGCCCTTCTACCTCCGGGCTACACTCCCAGACCTATTTTTTTTATACTTTTTTATTTGGAAACAGGGTCTCCTAAGCCAGCGCACGCGGCTGGCTTCGAACCTGCGCAATCCTCCTGTCTCCACCTCCCAAGCGCGGGGATTACAAGCGTGCGCCACTATGCCCGGCCGAACCCAGGGGCATTCTACTCCGAGCTACACCCTCAGTCCTATTTTTTATTCTTTATTTTTGAAACAGGGTCTCACTAAGTTGCGGAGGGCCTCAGTAAGTAGCTAAGGCTGTCTGTGAACCGCGATCCTCCGGTCTCAGCCTCCAGAATGCTGGGATTACAAGCGTGCGCTACCACGCCCGGCTGTGTTTTTTTTTTCTTTTTTTTTTTTCTTTAAGGAAACAACAGCCTCCACTATAAACACTGACTTACCCAAGGCTGGAAAATGGTGACTTGCTCACCAGGTTCTGTTCAGAGCCCAGATCTCTGGCTGCACCAGCCCTGGGGAGCCACACTGGGTGCGGCCGTCTGGCCCTCTGTTTGCCAAACCGGCACCACCTTATTCTCTCTACGCTGGTGCCAGCTGCGCTGCACACGTGATTCCTAGCAGCCTCCAGGCTGAAGGGCCACGTAGTGAATAGAGGACAGAAACCCTTCCTAGGAGTGGGGCCTACCTCGGTGGGTAACTTCCCAAACACAGAATGGGTGCTTCCCCATCAGTGCCACCGAGCTGGATCTCCCCGGGGCTATAGGGACTGGGGTCCAGAGCTTCAGCAGCTCCTCTCCTGGAGGGCTCGGGCACTTAGCTGACTCCAACCAGATGGGTTCTGCTGGCCTTGGCCGCCCCCTTGGGAAGGGAAATTGAGGCAGTGGTGCTGCTGCCAGGAGCATTCCCTCGGGACTCCGAGCCTCTCAGGAGCCTGGGGCTGAGCACCTTGCCAATCCTTTCTAGGGAAGTCCACGCCCTTGTGGGGTGGCCTGCTAGGACCCTGGCCAAGTGGAGAAGCAGTCATGGTGGGATCAGGAACCCAGTGCAGACGCTACCACGGAGAGACCAGGGGCCACCATGCGTGCTCTCTACCCACAGAATCCCACCAAGAGTGCAGAGCTTTGAATAGCTTTACTGGTTTATTCAGATCAATCCAGGGTGACTTAAAAATCCATATGCAGGACAGGAGTTCTGCCCACCACGCGAGCTGCACAATAATGCATAAACAGTAGCAGCCAGGCGCAGGCTGCAAGGTGAGCCGCCCTCCCCCAGCCTCAGTCTGTCCTCAACAGACCTTCCTAGAAGACACCAATCACAATCTGCCTCTGCCTTTGTAAAACAGGAACAGGCGAGCTTTGAAACTCGCCTGTTTCAAAGCAGGTGTACAGGGAGACATTCCGCGTCAGGAAGGGCCTCAGCCTGTCTGCAGGTGTTCCTTCTAGAAGCCCTGGGAGCAAAATTAGGGCAAACCTGTGCTGGCTCCAGCCTGGCATGGAGCCTGTCACTAGGCAGAGGCCGCAGTTCCTAGAACACTGCAAAACCAGGTTACGCCTCCAGAAGCTGAATTTCTAGCCTGTAGTTTGCTTTCCCATCCCCCTGGCTGCCCTGCTAAGCTGTCTGTGCTGCTCCCAATGGCACTTACTCTCCACCTTCTGACAGGTGCTAGGCACCCCCCCCCCAGCTTCCCGCTCCTGAGAGGCGCCCCCATGTGCGGCCAGCTCCCTTCCCACACTGTCTGCCCCAGGCCGCAGTACTAGAGAGGCTGGAGCCAGGAGACGCCAGAAGGACGTTATTCTGACAGTGTGGGATCTGCCCACCACTGTGGCACCATGACTGGGACCCTGACACTGATGCTGTCAGGCCAGAGCTCTGCCCTGGGCTGGCATTGAGTAGAGTTGGCACAGCCTGGAGCTGGGCCCCAGGGGCAGGGGTACCAGATGGCCCTGGGAAGTGGACCCAAGGTGGCCCCTCCCAAACAAACGCCTCCAGCCAGAGGAAGAGCCCTCTCCCCCTGCTCAGCTGTGGGTCACTCATTCAGAAGAGCTGGCCTGTCTTGACCCTTCCCGAACACACGTAGCCACCTTACAGGGACACTGACATTCTTTAGCAAGGCAAACACATCCATCCAGACGAGCCTTCTCAACAAGGCTCCAGGGAAGCAGCCATGACCAGGGGACGAGCGGGTCCCAGACGCAGGTCTGCAGGGGGAAAGGACACACCCTTTGGAAGAGGCAGGGCCCTTCTCTGGCCCCATGGGATACGATGTCACTTGGAGGGCAGACTCAGCCTGGCTCCCCAGGGCCCTCGGCAACTGAGAACTGTGTTAAGGACGTTCTCAACGGAGCGTCACACTGCCAGGGACCTCAACTAGGCCACCAGGATCCCATGGCACACACTCTAGACCCCACAGAGACCTCAACTAGGCCACCAGGATCCCACGGCACACGCTCTAGACCCCACAGAGACAGGAGGCTGTTATAAGAAATGTAAGCAGAGCACAAAGAAGCCCAGCGACCATTTATATACAGAACAAAAATGAAGGCGTCCCTCTCCAGGTTTCTGCTGGAGCATGGGGTAAATGGTTTCCAGCCGGCTCAGGGAACACAGTGCTCCCACATAAGCTGGTGCTCTAGCACACGTGGGTACCCGACAGCACAGGCCAGTGTCTACCAGATGCCCCACAATACACAGCCATGTAAATGTGGGGACAGAAACCCTGTGTCCACAGAGGCCTGGGGCCCAGCAAGGGACACTGAGGGTCTAACCTTCCCTATCATCACTGTCCTAACAAGGAGGGCCTGCATCTGGCCAGGGCCAGCTCCCGACCCCAATACCCACAGTCCAAGCAGGGCAGAGGGCCTTGTTAACCCCCAGGCTATCCCCTCTCCACATCTGGCAGCAGGGCACTGGGCTGGCTCTGTGTCTGAGCAGGTGGCCCTGGCCAGCTGCCGATGCAGCCCAGAGGGGCACCTGACTCAAGCTCAGCGGCTATTCTGCGACCAAGAATACCTCTGGCCCCTTCTCCACCTGATGGCCTCAGTGACTCAGTGTGGCCAGGCTCCATGCTGGCTGGAAAATAAGATCTGAGCCCACTGTGCCCCAGACCACCCCTCAGTTAATGTGGCCTCCCTCCAGAAGTGGAAACTGCCTCCTGACCCTGGCCAGTCCTCCCAACCTGAGGAACTGACAGCGTAGACACCCAGCCACAGCATGCATCACACCTACCGAGGTAACACGCCCCGCAAGCCTTCCTCGGCAAGCCAGCCACCTGTTCCCAGCAGGGCCTGGGTGGGGAAGCACCCTAAGCCATACCCTGCCCCTGTGAGAGGCCCCGCCCTCTATTCACCAGGAGCCACCTGGGCCCGTGGGCAATCCCTCCTCTGAACACATGGCCCCTGGCCCTGACCCGGTGGCCACAGGTGGCAGGGCTCTGAGGTTCCCCTTGGCCACCGCTGCCACTAGGGACCCTTGCTGGGTCAGGGCCTCCTGGCCTTGCCCGGACCCAGGAAGTCCCTGGGGCCAAGGAGGGCCTTCCTCTCCTCCCCGTTAGCAATCTGTCGTCCAGGTTGTCATGACATTAAGACAGGAGTAAGACTTTGGTCTGGAACGATCTGGCAGTGTCCGAGCGGCCCGGCTAGCGAGCTGCGTTTCTGGCGACCCCGGCCCGGGCTCACACCACCTGCAGGCTGCGCTCGTGTCCGTCCAGCTGCACCTTGAGCTTGTGCAGCTCCTCGATCTCACGGTTGTGACGCTCGGTCTTGTGGCGCACCAGCGAGCGGTAGAAGTGGATGGTGAAGACCACAAAGATGAGGCCCACGGGCACCATGATGATGGTGGACACCAGGGCGGCCTGCCAGCCCGTGTGGCCGCCGGGGCCGGGCGCAGGGCTGGGCTGGTGCCTGGAGTCCACGGGGAGGAACTTGATCCAGCAGAGCAGCACCACCTCGGCCAGGAAGAGCAGGATGCCCAGCACGGTGGAGAAGCCCCAGGCCAGCTCGATGTAGGGGTGCATGCGCTCGTGCGGCGACTCGCTGATGGAGTTGAGGTTGTGGATGTTGCTCACGGCCTCCACGTTGGGCAGGATGCACGTGCTGATGAGCAGGGCGAACAGGTGCACGGCCACCAGCACGGTGGTGCAGGCACTGAAGGCGATGAGCAGCGGCGGTGGGTACTGGTACTGCGTCTCCAGCTGCACCTCCACCATGGCCACCTGTTGAGACACAGAGGGTGGGGCGGGGCTGCACCTAACCACGGCCACCCGAGGGCCGGAGGGGGGCGCCGCGGGACTCACCCATCCTCAGGGCCCGGGAGCCCAGAGGGCACCCTGCTCACTGTTTAGAAGTTTTAGCCAGGTGTGGTGGCACTACCTGTAATCCCAGTACTTGGGAGGCTGAGACAGGAGGATCACGGTTCGCAGACAGCCTCAGCTACTTAGTGAGGCCCTCTGCAACTCAGTGAGACCCGGTTTCAAAATAAAGAATAAAAAAAAAAAAAATAGGGCAGGGGGTGTAGCTCAGAGGTAGAAGCCCCAGGGTTCCATCCCCAGTTCCACACACACAAAATTAATTAATTAATTAAATAAAAACGGATAGGATGTAGCTCAGAGGTAGAATGTCCCTGTGTTCAATCTCTAGTAACATACACACGCGCGCACACACACACACGCGTGCACACGTCTTATTACTTTTTGCTGTGCTAGGGTTGAACCTAGGGCCTCATGTATGTTTAGCAAATGCTCTACCTCTAACAGCCATTAAAAGTTAGTTTTAGCCGGGCGTGGCGGTGCACGCTTGTAATCCTCGCACTTGGGAGGCGGAGACAGGAGGATCGCGCTGGTTCGGAGCCAGCCGCACTGGCTTAAGAGACCCTGTTTCCACATAAAGTTAAAAAATAGGTCTGGGAGTATAGCCCGTTGGAGTGTAGCCCAGAGGTAGAAGGGCTTCCAGGAACCCCAGTACCACAAAAAAAAAAAAAAAAAATTTAGTTTTATTTTTTATCTTACTTGGTACTGGGGATTGTACCAAGGGGCATTCTACCTCTGAATTACACCTCTAGCCCTATTTTATTTTTATTTTGAAACAGGGTCTCACTAGGTTGATGAGAGTCTCACTACAGTGCTCTCACTACTTGCTAAGGCTGTCCTCGAACCTGTGATCCTCCTGTCTCAGCCTCCCAAGTCCTGGGATTACAAGTATGCACCACCATGCCTGGCTAAAAAATTATTTTACAAAAAAAAAATAAATAAAAAATATATATATAAAAGAATAATTTTTCTATATCTACAAAAGTTTTGCGGGATTATGATAGCAATTATTAAACTTGTACATAAAATAAGGAAAAAATTATTTTAATTAATTTTTTTTTTGCAGATGGAATGGAACTCAGGGGCATTCTATCTCTGAGCTACACTCCCAGCCCTATTTTTTATTCTTTATTCTGAAACAGGGTCTCACTAAGTAGCTGAGGCTGCGAACCTGTGATCCTCCCGTCTCTGCCTCCCAAGTACTGGGACTGTAGGTGTGCACCACCATGCCCAGCTGCGCCTGCGCCATTTTTATGTTTTTGCATCGAGTACTAAACCCAGGGGCATTCACCTCTGAACCACACCCCCAGCCCTTTTATAATTTTTCTATTTGAAGTGGAATCCTGCTAAGTTGCTGAGGGTCCCAGTAAGTTGTGATGGGTCTTGCTAAGTAGCTGAGGTTGGCCTCAAACCTTCAATCCTCCAGTCTCAGCCTTCCAAATACTGGGATTACTGATGTGTGACAGCTGAGCCATATCTGTTTAAAAAATCTCTAAAAGAGAAGACTTAACAACTTCCTCTGGCAACTACTGCTTCCTAGAGTGAGAACCTCACCCTTTCATTTCGCCTTCGGTGATGATGAAACATTTGGTAGGGAAAGGAGATATTGTAGTCCTAGTGGACCAGAGCTGGACGGCCACTCAACAGCAATTATGGCCGGGGCCTTGGTGAAAAGTATCAAAACGAATGAGCAGTGGCCACGTGGCACAGGCTAAATGACCTTTCTCCAGTATCCCTGCCGCCCCCGGTAGGCTCTTGGTATAACAAAGGCCCAAAGAAAGGACTTAGAAATTGCAGAGGACGCCAAGATAGGAAACAAAGATGATTTAAAGGCAGAAGAAGGGGCCCATAAAAAGCAGTTTTGCTCTGCCTCAAGCAGAAAAGGCCAGAGGCCATTTTCACCGCATTCCTGCATCCGTTTTATGAGGCTGCCTCAGAGAAACCTGAAGAAATAAGCTTAAGCTTGAGGTCAGGCTTCAGCACTCGCCGTGGGACAAAGGTGAGCTGTGCAGTTTTTGATCCCAGCTACCCGGGAGGCTGAAGCGGGAGGATGGCAAGTTTGAGGCTAGCCTGGGTGAGTTAGCGAGACCCTGTCTGAACACTTACAAAAATATAAAGAGCTGGGGATGTGGTTCAGTGGTAAGGTACTTCTGGGTTCAATCCTCAGTGATGAGAAAGAAAAAGAAAAAAGAAAACAAAGAAAAGAAAGAAAAGGTGAGGGAGAAGCGAGCCTGCCTCACCTAGGCAACTGCCTGTGTTCATGGCCACAACCCTGCGATCTGCCTGCATCTCAGCTGCCTGCATCTCAGAAGCCACCTGATTCAAAGGCGGGACACTCTAATCCAACCACGCAGGCACCAGCTGCTTCCTCCACCCGGGTCTGAGATCCGTGCTGAACATTGCAGGAGCTTCCCAGCCCCGGGATGGAGCTTCTAGAAGAGGGGGGCAGGGGGAAGGGTCCCGGGGGGGCTTCTGAAATGTAGTCCCCAAACTGCTTAAGGAAGCACTTACTGCTACACAACAGATATTACAGAAGTGGGAAAGAAAGAAACCAGAGCCGGGCGTGGTGGCGCACACTTGTTACGGCGATTGGGAGGCTGAGACAGGAGGATCCGGGTTCGCGGACGGCCTCAGGTGCTTAGTGAGGCCTTCGCAACTCAGTGAGACCCTGTTTCAAAATAAATAATAAAATAGGGCTGGGATGTAACTCAGAGCTAGAATGCCCCTGGGTTCCATCCCCCGTAACACATACACACACCAAACAAAAACACAAACACACAAAAAAACCCGTGGTTTGGTTTGGTTTTGTTGATACTGGGGATTGAACCCAGGGACATTCTACCTCTGAACAACATCCCAGCCTTAATTTACTTTTTTAAATTTTGAAATAGCTTCTTGCCAGGAGTGGTGGCACATGCTTGTAATTTCAGCATTCAGGAGGCTGGGACTGGAGGATCACGGTTTCACGGACAGCCTCACCTCTTAGTGAGGCCCTCTGCAATTTAGTGAGACCCTGTTTCAAAATAAAGAATAAGCCAGGCGTGGTGGTGCACGCTTGTAATCCCTGCGCTTGGGAGGCTGAGACAGGATCACACAGGTTCGAAGCCAGCCTTGGCTACTTAGCGAGACCCTGTTTCCAAATATAATATAAAATAGGTCTGGGAGTATAGCCCGGAGGTAGAAAGCCTCTGGGTTCCACCCCTAGTAACACACACACACACACACACACACACACACACATACACACACACACACACACACACGAATAAAAAACAAGGCAGAGGGTGTGGCTTGGTGGTCAAAATGCCCCTGGGTTCCATCCTCTGACTTGCTGGTTGATGACTCATTACTTGCTGAAGCTGTTCTTGGAACCTGAGATCCTCCTGTCTCTGTCTCCCAAGTACTGGGATTACAGATGTGCACCACCAAGCCCAGCAAATATTCTATCTATCTATCTATCTATCTATCTATTTATTTATTTTGTGGTAATGGGGGTGGAATGGAGATGCCTTCTACCTCCGAGCTATACTCCCAGACCTATTTTATATTTCATTTAGAAACAGGGTCTCACTAAGTGGCTGAGAGCCTCACTAAGTAGCTGAGGCTGGCTTCGAACCTGTGCGATCCTCCTGTCTCAGCCTCCCAAGTGCGGGGATTACAAGCGTGTGCCACCACACCCAGCTAAATATTCTTTTTTTAACTTGATGAAAACCATGAAAAAAAAATCACTATAAACCAAAGTTGCGTATCATCTGATTATATACTTTTGTAATTATGTTAAAGATCTCAAGGCTTTTTTTTTTTTTTTTTTTTGCGATACTGGGAATGGAACCCACGGGCATTCTACTTTTAAGCTACACCCCCAGCCATATTTTTTATTCTTTATTTGGAAACAGGGTCTAACTAAGTTGTGGAGGGCCTCACTAAGTAGCTGAGGCTGGTCTCGAACTGGGATTCTTCAGTCTCAGCTTCCCAAATGCTGGAATTACAAGCATGCACCACCATGGCCCGGCTACAATAAGCCTTTTTTAGTGTGTATGGCAACAGGAATGGAATCCAAGGCCCTTCAACCTCCAGGCTACACCCCCAGCCTTTTTTTTTTTTTTTTTTAATTTGAAAACAAGTTCTCGGTAGGTTGCTAAGGCTGGCTTCAAACCTGTGATCCTCCCATCTTGGCCTCCCAAGTACTGGGATTACAGGTATGTAACACCATGCCTGGCTTTTTCTTTTTCTTTTTTTTCCTGGCAGTCCTGGGGGTTGGAATCAAGGGCATTCCATCTCTGAGATACACCCCCAGTGCTATTTTTATTTTTATTTTTTGCAGTACTGGGGATGGAACTCAGGGGCATTGTACCTCCAACCTACATCCCCAGCCCTACTTTTCAGTCCTTTTATTTTTTAAACAGGTTCTCACTGAGTTATGAAGGGCCTTGTTAAGTAGCTGAGGCTGTCTGTAAACTGTGATCCTCTGGTCTCAGCCTCCTGAATGCTGGGATTACAAGCATGCACCACCATGCCCGGCCCCAGTCCTATTTTTTTATTCTATATCTTGAAACAGGGTCTTACTGAGTTGCAGAGGGCCTCAAAAGTAGCTGAGAAATGGTGGTACACACTTGTAATCCCAGTACTTGGGATGCTGAGACAGGAGGATGGCAGGTTCACAGCCAGCTTTAGCTACTTAGTGAGGCCCTCCACAACTCAGTAAGACCCTGTTTCAAAATAAAGAATAAAAAAATAGGGTTAGGGGTGTAGCTTGGAAGTAGATGCCCTTGGGTCCAATCCCCAGGACCAGAAAAAACAAAACAGGCTTTTTGTGTGTGTGTGGTACTGGGGATGGAACCCAGGGGCTTTTCTACCTCCGGTCTATACTCCCAGACCTGTTTTATATTTTATTTGGAAACAAGGTCTCACTAAGTTGCTGAAAGCCTCACTCAGTAGCTGAGGCTGACTTCGAACCTGTGCAATCCTCCTGTGTCAGCCTCCCAAGCACTGGAATTACAAGCATGCGCCACCACACCTGGCTAAAACAGCCCTTTTTAAGCCACAAACCTAACTGGGAACAAACAGGCTGACCTCCTGCGACTTCTGCCCTGCCCTGTGTGAAGCCTCACCCTCTTTAACTAGGGAGCTTTCATTTTTCCCATCACAATGACTGAGTAGGTCCTCGCAGCCACAGTGGCTCGCCCTGCAAGTTTTTATTTTAAATTGCATCACCAGCTGTGTGTGGTGGCACATGTCTCTAATCCTAGTACTTGGGAGGCTAAGAGAGAGACAGGAGGATCACAGGTTAGAAGACAGCCTCAGTAAGACTGTTAGCAAGACCCTGTTTCTAAATAAAAATTAAAAAGAGCCGGGTGTGGTGGCGCACACTTGTAATCCCCACACTTGGGAGGCGGAGACAGGAGGATCGCACAGGTTCGAAGCCAGCCTCTCCGGCTTAAGAGACCTTGTTTCCAAATTTAAAAAAATATAAAATAGGTCTGGGAGTGTAGCCCTGAGGTAGAAGGACTTCCAGGAACCCCAGTACCACCAAAATAAATAAATAAATAAACAAACAAATAAATAAATAAATAGGGCTGGGGGTATAGCACAGAGGTAGAAAGCCCCTACATTCAATCCCCAGTACCAAAAAAATAATAGTAATTTTGTACTACCAACCTAACAACTGAGATTGGGGGCCATAGAAGAAATGATTATTTCTACGTTAAGTTAAAGTAAATCAGTTGTAGCCCAGTGGACCTCAGAACGCAGCCAGGAGGGCTGCGCCCTGACATCCTCGCCCCAAGGACAATTCCCCCTGGGACATGGGACAGGGAGGGACAGGGACTGTGGAGTCACAGCAGTCGTGGCCTGGCTGGGCTGGAGACTGCCTCTTGTCCTGGCATGACTCGGAGGGAGAGCGGGAGCCGGAAGCCAGGCCAGCTCTGCTCTGTCACCCCCGAGGAGGTGACATTTGATGAGCATCCGTGTTCCCAGTGGGGCTCACCCTCCTTGGTTCCCGAGTCCCTCAGGTTTCTAAGCTTCTGGGTGGCACCCAAGATGGGGCAGCCATGGTGCCTTTCCCAAGAAAGCTTCCGTGGAAGCTATTTTAATTCCCCGGCTACTCTTTTTGCCAGCAAATACTTTGTGTGACATGAAAAGTGGGCTTTCTGAGGACTCTGGGGCTTGGGGCTCCTCTGGGTCCCCCCAGCTCTGTGAAATACTGGGATGTGGACAGACTTGTCTTGGCTGCCAGGGGCGGGAGCAGAGGAAGTGCTGTGCTCCCCAAGGTATCCCTGGGCCACACCCCGCCCCACACCACTCACGTGCACTCACCATGGCAAAGCCGGAGAGGAGGGCTGACGTCCTGCTGGAGGCCTTCAGCTTGGCCCTGCTCAGGTAGAGCTTCCTCCAGGAGAGGGCCTGCACCGAATGGTGGTTGGAGGTGACCAGTTCCAGGTAGCTGCGGCGGACCCAGTCCCGGTAATCCATGCCCTTGTGGCCGGGCTCAGGGCAGGCGGCGGTGGTGGGGTCCACAGGCACGTTGAGCTCAGTGCTCATGGTGGGAGCCAGGCTGGGGTGGGAGAGAGGGAGACAGGCTCAGCCATCCTAGCTAGTTCCTGTGGCCTGGGAAAGCCAGGCTCCACGTGCATTTAATCTTCTGTGGTATATATCCCATGCAGAGCTATATAGGTTCCAAAGGTAGAGTGGGGATGGGGTCCTGGTCTCTGAGACAGTCCCCAAGCCAGATTGTGGGGACCACCTGCAGAAGAGGGGCCCGGAGTGCATTAGTGGGAGAGGGGGTCGGGAAGGCATTAGTGGACATCACCATGGTAAAGGTGTTCTGCAAAGCAGGAGCCGCCTCCCTCCCCACACCTCTCTCCCCAGAAGTCTCCAAGACAGTGTGGCTCTTGGGTGAGTGGAATTCAAAGGCTGACTCAGAGCACCCCCTGAATCCTCCATTTATGCACCATCTTTAAAGAACAGGGAGCCTTAGCCTTCAGAAAGAGCCCAGGAGCCGGGCGTGGTGGCACACACTTGTAATCCCAGCATTCGGAAGGCGGAGACTGGAAGATCACAGTTTGCGGACAGCCTCAGCTACTTAATGAGGCCCCTTGCAACTCTATGAGACCCTGTTTCAAAAATAAAGAATAAAAAATTAGGGCTGATAGAATGATATAAAATATAAAGAATAAAAATTAAAAGAATAAAAAATTAAAATTAAAATTAAAATTAAAGAAAAAAATTAAAAGAATAAAAGATAAAGAATAAAAAATTAGAGGTAGAATACCCCTGGGTTCCATCCCCAGTATCGAGAAGAAAAAAAAAGGGCTGGGGGTAGAGCTCTAGGCTTAATACCCAATACCAATAAATACGTTAATTCAAAACAAAACAAAACAAAAATACTGTTCCAATGTCCAGCTGCCAACTGTAAAACAGACATTTCCAAGTTATCACCAGCGCTTCACATCCAACTTTAAATTTTTATCAGTATAGTTTATCCTAAAAACAAATACCTGGCTTATATAACTCAAATTAAGCCATGTCCAAGTAGATGAGGAAAGCTTTAACAAAATGAAAACCTGAGTTAATTAACTGACATGAGCAGATTTTAAGGAGAAACGGACACTGGGGACCCCAGAGTCACCCCTGACAGACACAGGCTTTGACAATAATGTTGCCCAAACATAAGAACTGGTCTGTTGAGATTTGTGCATTTGACCCCAGATCCCCACTAACCCAAATAGGGAACTGGTGGTCTCCAGTGGCCTCAGGCAGCTTGGGCAGCCATGCCAGAATCCAGCTCTGATTAATCCCCAGAGCGCGCTTGAAGGGCACAGGCACCTTGCAGCTCACTTGGCCCTGGTAACCT
Organism: Muscardinus avellanarius; assembly: GCF_963383645.1. Taxonomy (NCBI): domain Eukaryota; kingdom Metazoa; phylum Chordata; class Mammalia; order Rodentia; family Gliridae; genus Muscardinus; species Muscardinus avellanarius. Next base: position 80,525,700 of record NC_137796.1, on the reverse strand, counting down.
CCGTGTTCAGGCCCACCAGGCCCCATGGAAAGCCTACTTAAATCTATTAAAAACACATCAGGGTTCCTAGGTCCCAGGGTGTGGCTGGGAGCCCGGTGGACTGGGCCAGGTTTGCCAGAGTCAGCAGCAAAGGAAGTGTACCCCCCCTTCATCCATCCATGCCAACCTCTCAGAAGGTTCAACAGGAAGGCGCTGGGGCAGGGGTCTCCCTCGGCACAGGCTGCAGAGCCACGGCTCTTACTGCCAAGCATCAGGATCCCTGGGGAACACTTCCGGGCTCTATCTGCCAGGGGATGCGATTTTCTGATCAGTTAGAGGAATGCCAGCTTGGGCACCCGTTACATCTTGCCTGCATCTGCAGCCAGCAACTCTGTATCCAAGCGCTTCACCTGGAATGACCCTTCCCTTAGAGGAAGAATTCAGAGAAATGATGCTCACTAAGCAATCCACTGGTTAGCTCCAAATAACAGGAAGATGCCACAATTTGAACAGGTACTTTTTTTGGTGTGTGGTACTGGGGATGGAACCCAGGGGCAATCTACCTCCGAGCTACATCCCCTGCCCTGTTTTTTATTTTTATTTATTTATTTATTTATTTATTTATTTATTTATTTATTTATTTTGCGGGTTTGGGGATGGAACCCAGGGGCATTTGACCTCTGAGCTACACCCCCTGCCCTATTTTTTATTCTTTATTTTGAAACAGGGTTTCACTAAGTTGCAGAGGGCCTCACTAAGTAGCTGAGGCTGTCCGCGAACCGGGATCCTCCTGTCTCAGCCTCCCGAATGCTGGGATTACAAGCGTGCGCCACCACACCCGGTTTATTCTTTATTTTGAAACGGGGTATCACTGAGTTGCAAAGGGCCTCACTCAGTAGCTGAGGCTGGCTTCAAACCTGTGTGATCCTCCTGTCTCAGCCTCCCAAATGCTGGGATTAGAAGTGTGTGCCACCACACCCAGCGGACAAAGTACAACTTTTCCTTCCCCTTCCCATGGAGGTCATAACGGAGTTAGTTACACGGAGACAGTATGTAGGGAGCGTCGAGCAGAGAGAGCTAGTCCTTGCCCCCTGCACCCCAGAGATGCTCCCTGCACGAGAAGGGGGAGGAGGCACAGTCTCCACCTCCAAGGAACTCACTGTCCAGTGCCGACAGAGACAAGGGGGTGACTCTCGTCCAATGAGCTCACTGCTATAGTGACGGGGAGCAGAGAAGAGCCGCTGCCTCCCACTAAGGCAAGGGAAAGGTCACTGCAGGGAACACCAGACAGCAAGCTTAGGGGACTCAGGCACCGTAGGGAAGATAGCCTTGGCAAAGAGGGACCCTCCCTCCAAGAGATGCTGCCTGCACAGAGGGTTCTGAGAAGCAGGAAGCGCGGCTTTTGGGATGGCCTCCCTGCTCCAGGGGGCAGGGAGGTGTGGGTGGGAGACCCTTGGAGCCAGGGCCGCAGCACCACCCTGTCTAGCAGGCAGTCTGTGGTGGGTTTTCACCGGGTGGTGCCTGGCCACAGGGGCATGGGAGTTGGTGACGAGGACATTCAGGCCCTGCTGAGACCATCTGGGCTGGGGCCACCATTTGAGCCAATGAAACAGTTGGTGGGCTGAGAAGACTGGGAGTCCAGGGAGCGCTGGTGGCCTCCCAAAGGAGGAGGGGCTGTGTGCGGTGAAGCAGAGGGAAGCCCAGGGGCCACCTGTGAATGTAAGCTAGGCTCTAGTTGGACAGTGGAGACCTAGAGCCTCAGGGGAGTGAGTTCTGAGGGTGGCCTCCAGGGAGTGGCGGGGCACTGCTGCAGGTAGCCCCAGAGTACACTGGGGTGGGCAAGAAGGGCTGTCTGTCTGCCTGGAGCTGGGTCTTGACACACAAGAATAAGTACTAAAGACAGAGAGAGAAGCCACCTCCTTCAGAATGACCAGCCCAGACCCTCCCAGCCAAGGCCTCCCTGTCCAGCTTTTGCCCCAGTGGGTGGAGCAGCCTGGTCCCCATACTGCAGGCTGGGGGGAGGGGGTGTGAGAAGGGACAAAATGGGGCCTGACATTTCTTTTTTTTTTTTTCTTTTTTTTTTCTCTTTTTTTTCCTTCCAGTACTGGGGATGGAACCCAGGGGCATTCTACCTCCGAGCGACACTCCCAGCCCTATTTTTTATTCTTTATTTTGAAACAGGGTCTCACTGAGTTGCAAAGGGCCTCACTAAGTAGCTGAGGCTGTCAGCGAACCTGGATCCTCCTGTCTCAGCCTCCCAAATGCTGGGATTACAAGCATGTGTCAGCCTGACATTTCTGACAGGTACACAAGCTCAGAAGAATGCTCTCCTAGCTAAACCTTCTGGGGACTGTTTTTATAAGGAACCGAAATAAGGTCTTGTAGAAAAAATTCTCTCTCTCGGTCTCTGTCTCTCAGCGATTCTCCTTGGCAGGCTTGTTTGAAACATTTCTGGGGGACAGGTTTTGGAGTTTGTCTTATCTTCCTCTAAACATCTGGGACTCAGGAAATGTCTCTGTCGCACATGGGTGCGCGGAGGGATCCCTGCACCCCACAGGGGTCTCCCAGAGGTGTCCACCCATGTCTCTATCCCTTCTCCTGGAGAAGGCCCAGATTCGGCCGGCGCCCCCAACTTCCGAATCCTCTGCTCACGGCGCCCCGCCCGGCCCGGGATCCCGCAGCCCTGGGGCCACCTGGCTGCCCTTAACCACTCGGCCATCCTCTATTCCCGCTCCATCCCAAGCTCGCCCAGGACGAGGCGCAGTACCTTCCCGGGCCAGTGTCCTCGGTCCAACCTCCCCCCCACTGGACTGACACCACCGTCCCCCCCATTTCCGTGGCCGGTTCCCCGCGGCTGAGCACTCACCGGAGCAGTCCTGCGGGCGCCCGGCTCCCGCCTGGGGCTGGAGCGTGGCCCTGCGGCCCCTCGTCCTTCCGCCTGGAGAGGGGTCCCCGGCCCCGCCTCCGCCCCGCCCCCGCAGCCGCTGCTATGGCAACGGGGCGCCGCCATCACGTGGCCGCCCCCAGGGGTGCCTCGGGCCACGTGACCTGCGGCCCTGGCTGGGAGGGGGGAGCTCCGGGTGCCCCCCACCTGGACCACCCAGGGCGTGCTGCTGGGAAGACCGCCAGCCGTGCGCACCTCCTCCGCCTCGCTCAGCGGAGGGCGCGCCCATCCCCGGCCGAGACCCAGGAGCCTGGCTTTCTCTGACCCCGGTCAGACACGCAAGGTCCGCAGAGCCATCCCTGCTGGGCCCACGGGTGTGTGGGTCTGAGCCCTGAAGGTCGCGCCGGGGGCCTCAGGGCTCGCCTCGGAGGATGGGAGGATGCGGGGCAGCGGTCCTCGGCGGCTGCTGCTGCGTGGAGGGCTGGAGTGGGAACTGGGCGGGGAAGGAGAAGGGGCGGCTCAGCCTGGCCACACCGGAGTTTGCCCAGGGTGCGCAGTGGCACCGCGAAACCAGCTGGTCTGGGTTGCCCGGGTCGCACCGCCCACTCCCAGGTCCAGCGAGATGGGGGGGGGCACCCAACCTGGGCCCTGGGGGTCGTGGTCCGAAGGCCATGCTCAGGGCAGCTCACGGCTGCACAAAAGGGCGTCGGCACCGCGGCGGGTCCCTTCCACTCGCTTCAGCAGCGGCCTCTCATCCTTCCTGGTGAACTCTGTGGTTTACAACCGAGATATGCAAACAGGAACCTTCCTTTTCAGGAAGTTCACATGAATAATTCACCGAGAGGCGAGATGGGTTCATATATATCAGCCGGCCGGTGCCAGACGGCTCCTGGAGGCCTTCCTCTGCCTGGTAGGCTGTTGCATGCCCTACATAGGATTTTTCCATCTGTCACTACAGCATTAGACTGTGACACACTTATCCAAATGAAAGAAAAATTCCATTCGTGTCGCCCGCTCCAAGTTTTCTGACAACTGGAAGAATAAAGATGTTGCTGATGCCAGGCTAAGTCTCTTTATACATCAGGTTGCACTTAAGGTCATTGCCGAGAGCTGAGTGGTACCTTTAAATCCAGAAGGCCCTTAAACACAGATTAAACCAGTTTCCCCCATGTGGGTTGCTGACCTAACAGGGAGGTCAGGCCCTAACAGGGGCATAAGCAAATGACAGGGTCTGACAACTGCCTCCCTGAGCTATAAGCCCAGCCCTATTTTACTTTTAGTTTTGAAACAGGGTCTAAGCTGAGGAGGGCCCTGCTGTAGCAAAGGGCTCATTTTATTTCAGGGAGCAAATCCTCAAAAGATCGTGTTGTGGCTTGCGCTCGTGCGCACGCGCTCTCTCTCTGTACTGGGGATTGAGTCCAGGGGCATTCTACTTGTAAAGCTACACTCCCAGCCCTATTTGGAAACAGTCTCGTAAGTGGACAAGGCTGGCCTCACCAGCGATGCTTGCGTCTCAGCCTCTCAAGGACTGGGATTACTGGTGTGCACCCAGTTCACATTGTGGCTTCCAAACCTCAAGCTCGTGGTAAGCGATCTTGAAAACAGGAAGAATGCTTTGTAAACTACAGTAGCTGAATCATCGATGGAAACCGTCTCAGCAAGGGAGGTGTCTGCTTCTTGCACTCACGCAGGAAGCCTGGCTTTGCTGTCCTTTAGAAAGTTTCCAGCATCATTGGTGACGCCTCCACCCGCATGTCTGGACAGCAGCGGAATGTCAGCTGTGATTACCAGTGCTTCTCAGAGCCATTTTCCTACCCAAATAGAGGGAATGTTTTTCCTCCTAAAAAATTAAGGGAGGTGAATGTGAAGGAACCATAATGGACGATTTAACAGTCACAAAACTGATGGCTGAAGGGTCCTTCTCAGGCACATGGTGGTTGAGTGGGAGGTGTATTGCTATGAAGTGTTGGGGTCAAGGTGACAGATGCCCCAGTTGTGAGCCTCCGCTATCCTCCCCTTGAAAAAAGAAAATTTGGCTGGGCGTGGTGGCGTACGCTTGTAATCCCTGCGCTTGGGAGGCGGAGACAGGAGGATCATGCTCAGGTTCGAAGCCAGCTGTACTGGCTTAAGAGACCCTGTTTCCGAATAAAAATAGGTCTGGGAGTGTAACCTGGAGGTAGGAGGGTTTCCAGGAACCCCAGTACCACAAAAAAAGAAAAAAGAAAAAAGAAAAAAAAAATTTGAGGCACAAACCAGAGGCCAACCACATTGTAGTCCTGCCCATCAATACACACTCCCACATGCAGTGCACCACTGGCCCCTGCTTTCCCCTTAACCTCTGGTCTTCCTATTGCGGATGGCCTGCAGAGGCGTGGCCAACGTGTTCAGTCCCCTGGACTCTTGTTTCTTCCTCCTTGATCATTCACTCCTGTGGCCTAGCCCTGTCATCACCCACAGCAGCTCCTCCATAACATCTGAATTCAAACATCCTGATATTTTAATCAGGTGTGTGTGTGTGTGTGTGTGTGTGTGTGTGAGAGAGAGAGAGTGTGTGTGTGTGTGTGTGTGTGAGAGAGAGAGAGAGAGATGGGATTGAGCCCGGGGTGTTCTGCCTCTGAGCTATACCCCCACCCAGCCCTATTTTAGTTTTGAAGCGGTCTCACTAAGTTGAGGAGGGCCTTGCTAGGTTGCTAACTAAGGCTGGCCTCAAACCTGTAATCCTCTTGTCTCCGCCTCCTAAGCACTAGGGTTACAGGTATGAGTATACAGCCTAGCCTTAGTCAGCTTCTTAATACTATAATGAAACACCAGAAGCAGGCTCCTTTATAAAGACAAGAGGTTTATTTTGGCTCAGTTCTGACCTTTTTTGTGAACAGTGCAGGCTTTGGAGAGGACCCCCAGGCTGCATAATATCAAAGTGGGACTAGTGTATATCTGTGTGGTTACTCTACCTCAAAGCCACCAGGATTCAGTCATGGGGCCCCACCCTAATGACCTAATCTAATCACTCTCCCAAAGCCCCGCCTTTTAACTCAGTTGGATTGTTTCCACCCTCTTAATACTATTAGCACGAGACTTTGAGGATTAAGGTCCTATATGAATTGGGGTGAGGATCCCTAACTCTCACTTTCTTACTTGGGGCTGCCACTCCCCTTCCCGGGCCTTTCTCTCTCCTTCCCCATCAGCTAGACTCTTCCAGCCACACTCCACCAGTCCCCAGGTGGCAGCCTTTCTCCCTCATGGCCAGGCCATCCACCATCTTCATCTCCTCCTCAGCCCTCCGCAGCCCACTGACATCATGCTATAAACCCAAAGGCTGTTCCAGCCATCAGCTTCCCTGGGCAGAAAAAAGCTGCAGGGACTCCACCTTACCCAGTTTCTTTCCCTCACCGTCTGTCCCGGGATATGCTTCTCAGCTCTGGCTGGGTCCCCCCTTTTCCACACTGCTCTCAGGCTGGTCTCATCAGTTCTACTGTTTCAAGAGCCATGTGCAATCTAAGACTCCCAAGCTCCAGTCTGGAGCTCTCTTCTGGGCCTGACAGGCATCTCCGTGGTGTGCGTCCCAGGGGCCCTGCCCATGCCCACATACCCGCTCCACCTCCTAGGCCACCTGTCTCAGCCGGCGGGCGACATCATCAATCTGGCGCACTCCCCTCCCTGTGGAGTCCTGTGAATTCTCCCACAGCAATGTCTCTGGACTCTCCCCACACCCCTTGCCCCACTCGCCTCCATCCAGGGCACCATCCAGGCCACCGGAGCCTCTGGCCGCATTACTGCCATGCCTCCCGCCAGTGCCCTCATGGCTATCCTCTGCCCTGCAAGGCAAAAGACTCCTTGAGGAGGCCGGGTCAGAGGCCACACAGCACTGTGCACCGCTCCAATCAGAACCTGTTCCTGAAGCCAGGTGTGACGGTGCACGCTTGTAATCCCAGCATTCAGGAGGCGAAGACTGGAGGATGGCGGTTCGCAGAGAGCCTCAGCTACTTAGTGAGGCTCTTTGCAACTCAGTGAGACCCTGTTTCAAAATAAAGAATAAAAAATAGGGCTGAGGGTGTGTAGCTCAGAGGTAGAGTGGCCCTGGGTTCCATGCCCAGCACAAAACAACAACAAAACCTGTTCCTGGAAGGCAGGCCCGAGCCCTGCACCCTGGAATCCTCTGGCTTTAGCACTTGGTTGGGTTCAATAAACATCTACATTCCATGGAATGAGAAAGCCTCTTTGTACTTGCTCAGGGTTGATTTCTAAGCCTGTACTCTTTATGGAAATATATGTTAATATATGGTAATTGCAGCTCACTTTCGTCAAGTGTGCCAAAGAGTAAACATGAATTAACTTCCAAAGGGGAGACAGCAAACATGCCTGTTTCCCTGTCAGGGAAGAAATTTCGCACAGCTCCCCTCCTTCAGTGCGGCCCTAGAACTAGATCAATTATGTCCTTAGGTCCAAAGGTCAGTAGAACATCACTCCTCTCACTCAACTTCACAACCGGTTTTTCAAAAGACACATGTTGAAAACAGGGAAATAAATTTAAAATAATGGTACTTAATGTGCTCCAAGCTGGCACTGCACAAGGAAGGGTGTGGGGGCAGAACTTCCTGGGGCACCTGTTTAAAATGCATATTTTGAGAGCCAGGCGTGGTGGCGCATGTTTGTAATCCCAGCATTTAGGAGGTTCGCAGACAGCCTCAGCTACTTAGTGAGGCCCTCTGCAACTCAGTGAGACCCTGTTTCAAAATAAAGAATAAAAAAATAGGGCTGTGGGTATAGCTCGGAGGTAGAATGCTCCTGGGTTCCATCCCCAATACATCAAAAAATAAATAAAATAAAATGCTTATTTCGCACCCAAACTGTGAGGAGTTAGATCTCTGAGGGTGTAACCTGGGAGTCTGGATTGTTGAGCGGTTTCCTGCACAGCTGCTGCCGCTACATGCATAACAATCACCAGCTGCAGGCAGCTACTCTGTTCTTCCTGCCACATTATCTGTTAGGTTTGAGGAATTTCCCTGCCTGCTTCCGTCCCTGGGATTTGCTCCATCACTCAACGGACATTTACTGAGCATCTATTATGCCCCACGCCCTGTGCTGACACTGGAGACACAGCAAGGAACAGGACGAGCAGGTTCTTGTTCTTCTGGAGTTGATGGTGGGGCAGTAAACTGTAACAGAGGGTAAACAAATGACAGGTGCTGTGGAAGGTGGTGGAAGGCCTCTTCAAGGAAGTGATATCTGAGCTGAGGCCTGACTGAGAGGCGCGGCCACGCAAGTGCAGGGCAGCGTGGGTAAGGGAACAGGAGGGGAAGGGCACGCAGCAGGGCCGTGCATCCGGTCTTATTCCAAGAGGGGAGCCAGTGGGGACCTAATGCAGGTGGTGACGAGATCTGGCTTGTTTCCAAAGGGCACTCTGGCTGCTGCCTGGAGACCGTGAAAGTGAGCGGGACCAGGACCTACTGATGGGGGGCTGTGGGAGGGTACGAGAAGCAGGCCGCCAACGTGACCCTGCCCTTGGGCGTGTGTGGGCTCAGTGTGTGGACGGCAGCGTGGTTTACCACAGCGGGGAGATGGAGGAGGAGCACACCTAGGGGCTGAAAGTCACATTACTTTTACAGGAGGCTCAAGGTCCTGCTTAGACATGGAGGGGAGCCATCAGGCAGGCAGGGGCCACAGGAGTGCGGGGCTCGGAAGGCATGACAAGGAACACACACAAGACAGTGTGCCGGTCACTCTAACACTGAGGGTCTGAGCAGAGGGGCGAGCGGAGCGCAGCCGCAGGAGAGCGGGAGCCCGGTAGGATGCTCAGCACGAGCACTGCACACAAGGCCGCCCTGGGCGTCGGAGGGGAAGGTGACGAGGTGCCAGGTGCTGCGAGCTGCTGGACAATGTGGGGCCATGCAGGGCAGACCCTGACCCCAACCCTTGCGCTCTGTCCACCTCTCCACGACTGACAAAGTTGGGTGAGGGGGAGGACACACAAAAGACAGGTGGGATGTGGAGGTCTGAGGATAAGCATCTAGAACGGGGTTGCAGGTGACACATGTGGGCTCACGTTCAGCGTGGACTGACCAGCACAGCCGCCTGCTTCTCCAGATGAGAAAAGTGCTGGCACCAAAGAAGCACAAGCTCCTGCATTAGAAACGCTTATCTCGCCGGGCGTGGTGGCGCACGCTTGTAATCCCCGCGCTTGGGAGGAGGAGACAGGAGGATCGCGCAGGTTCGAAGCCAGCTTCTCTGGCTTAAGAGACTGTTTCCAAGCAAAAAAAAAAAAAAAAAGATATATATATATAAATAAAATAGGTTTGGGAGTATAGCCTGGAGGTAGAAGAGTTTCCAGGAACCCCAGTACCACCAAAAAAAAAAAAAGCTTATCTCAGTAATTAATTCCAGGCTGCTCAACCTCACGTGCACACACACACACGCCACTGATGCAAGTAATTCACAGGAGCTTTGCTCTGTGGCGTCAAAATGAACACTCCATTAGTGAGTACTGAACCCCTGCCCCTCCTGCAAACACAGAGGTCCCTCCAGCAACATTTCAACAGCTGATCAAGGCCTTGCTCTGTTTCTTTTGGAAGGTGCCTTATTCACTATCTAATGTTGATTCATTAACAGTGGGCTCACGGCCAACAGCACTCCTAATTCAGGCTGAACAAGGCTGATCTGACACACAGATTTTCTCTGAAAGGCACATCACAGCCTTCTTGTGCTCAGAAACACTAAACAGCACTTGAGCACTATGCCTGGGGGATAGTTTAAACAGAAAAACCAACAAGAAAAAGCAAAAAATGCAGAACACCTGCCACCAAATAGACCACAAGAAGGACGCAGAGTGTGAGGTGAAATACAGAAGCAGCGTGCTGCTCGGTCAGCCCCACCTGGGACATACACAGCGCCAGCAGCTCAGTGTGTCCACAGATGACTCTGAAGCACCACCAGTGTGGACTTGGGGTTACAAATACACTTTAATGAACAGGCGAATTTACAAATATGGAATCCATGGACACTGAGAATCAACTGTATTTAAACCTATTTCATGAGCCGGGCGTGGTGGCGCACACTTGTAATCCCAGCATTTGGGAGGCTGAGACAGGAGGATCATGGTTCGAGGCCAGCCTCAGCTCCTACTTAGTAAGGCCCTTTGCAACTCAGTGAAACCCTGTTTCAAATAAATAACAAAAAATTGGGCTGGGGTTGTAGCTCGGAGGTAGAATGCCCCTGGGTTATATCCCCGGTACCACACACACACACACACCCTATTTAATGCCAGGCAATGGCGGCACATACCTGTAAGCCCAGACTTTGGAGACCAGAAGATCAGAAATTCAAGGCCAGTCAGGGCAATTTAGCAAGACCTAGTCCCTCCACCCCCCCGCAAAAAAAAAAAAAACAGAAAAAGGGCTGGGGGAGCCGGGCATGGTGGCGCATGCTTGTAATCCCAGCGTTCAGGAGGCTGAGACAGGAGGATCCAAGTTCATGGACAGCCTCAGCTACTTAGTGAAGCCCTTTGCAACTCAGTGAGACCCTGTTTCAAAATAAAGAAAAGAAAATAGAGCTGAGGGTGTAGCTTGGAGGTAGCATGCCCCTGGGTTCCATCCCCAGTACCGCAAAAAAAAAAAAAAAAAGGGAGCTGGGGGTGTAGCCAGTGGGAGAGCCTCTAGATTCAATCTCCAGTATTCAGTATTCCCCCCCCCACACTCACTCGTGTGCACCCATGCACCAGGCCTCACTGAGAGTCCCTGCCAAGCTTGGGCCACACACAGCCTCTCCACAGCACAGCACATCTGTATAATGGATTCTGAAGTCCGCCGACATCTGCAGGGCTCAGTCCAGCTCTGCCACTTACTCACTGGGAGACAAATCTGGTCTGGTAAACCCCACAGAAAATCTAATTGAAGGGCAGAGTATTCTAATACAAATAACTGGGCTGGAGCAGGGCCACAGCACAGAGCGATCAGTACGAGTCTGCGGGTGAGTGACGATCGAAGCCTACCTTGCTGTAAGTCAGAACCTTGAATGTGAGGTTCTCTCCCTTCAAGTACTACAGGCCTGACCGTGCTTGGCTTCCGAGATCAGACGGGACCCGGTGCGCTGAGGGAGTATGGCTGCAGACTCCGGAGGCTTTCTGAAACACTAAGTGATGCTGTATACACCCTTAGGTTCAACTCCAGCTTTCCACCCACGAGTCATCAACAAGGGCATTATTTCATGTTTCTCCCCTAATTGTGGCTTTTTTTTGGTAGAAGGGTCATCTCAGCATCGCTCACTCCCGGCTCCAGGTCTAGGTTTAACTGTCCTCTTTTCTCAAATAACACCTGGGGTGTGGGGAGACTGAGAGTCATTCAACCAAAGGTACTCATGATTCCTTAACAATGGCCAGGAACTGCCAGAGACATCTCCTGCCTATGAAGGCATCAGCTATTAGGTTAGTCATTCACCCACTGGTACCACATCTGCTGAGCGTGTCTCTGGCTCAGGTAGGCCGGCAGAGGTGGCTGGGACTGGTCCCCAGTTCTGACTTGTCGAGAGACAGGGTCAGGACTCACCCAGCTCTTTGGGCTCCGAGCTCTGCACCGTCAGCAGCCTCCAAAGGAAGGAGAGCATCAGCTACACTTAAGCCACAAGGTCCAGCTGCACACTCAAAGCAAGAATGGTACAAACTTGGCGTAGGGAGAGATAAGGGAACCAACAGTCAAAAAACAGGAGAATAAACAAGTCACAAAACCTACCCGCCAAGCCCTGACTCAAGAGAAACACAGGCTTCAAACTGAGTGTGCTGATTTATTAAGAATGACTCTGCTTCAGCTCCCTGCAGGAAAAAAATGTGACTTGAGACACTGAAGGGATAGAAGTTATAGAAGTCACATGGCTCAGAGTGGGGCCAGGGAACTCTACAGGAAAAAAAATTCAACATTCTTGGGTTTCCCTTCACTCAAAGCCCCCATTTCCTTAATGTTATCAAAGTCTATCAAGGGCACACAATATACTTAAGAGTTGAAGATAATCCAGAAATGGAGCAAAGTTTCTAAATAGATCTCTGTCGCCCTGCTGGCCTCAAGGCACTCAGGTCAAAGCTGCCCTCGGTCACCTCCCACACTCCCTGGCTCCGAGTCAGTGCCCGCACTCTGGAGGGGCTGGTTCTGTCTAGACCTGTGCAGGCATGTAGGTTTAGGACTAAATTTACCTAATGACACATAGTAGGAGTGCTGGCCTCCTCTCTGCCTCTAATTCCTAAGGGACCTGGGAAGAAAGCTGTCTCTTCCAGTCCTTTTCTGTTTAGATACCCTTTGGCCTTAGGATGAAAATGCAGGTATTAAGCCAGGCATAGTGGTGCACACCTGTAATCCTAGTACTTGGGAGGCTGAGACAGGAAGACCCAGTTTCAAAGCGAGCCTCAACAACTCAGTGAGTCCCTCAGCAGCCTAGCAAGACCATTTCCAAATAAAAAATAAAACAGGGCTGGAAGTGTAGCTCAGAGGTAGACTGTCCCTGAGTTCAATCTTCAGAAACACACACACACACACACACACACACACACACACACACACACCCCACGCAGCTTTTGGCTTAGCCGTCCCACTCGTCTGGCCTCCCTCGAGCCCCCCTGGTTGAGCCGGGCATGGATTCCCTCCCTGCTTATTTTTCTAGTCAGGGTTGTTTTCCCAACAGCGTTCTCTCTCTCTCCCTCTCTCTCCAGTGTGCCAGCCCCTGGCGGAAGCCCCAGCCCACAGCTCCCTCGGCACATGTGTGTTCTGGGAGCTGCTGGTGGGGACAGATCTTCTGTGGCATGGTCTGCGCTCTCTGCAGGAGGGACAGGGCCAGCCTGAGCCAGATCAAGACAAGTCTGGGCGCAGGTTTGCGTAACCAGGTCTGGACCTGCTGATCTTGAGGCCGCATCTCTGTGTCATTTCACGACCTCTCTACAGCTTTTGTAATGAATGGTTCAGGTCTCTGAAAAAACCTAAAGGTTTCCTGCTCTTTACTAAATGAAATTTCCCTTCACAGAAACCAGTGCCAAGCTCATCACTGTTCAGATCCAAGAGAAGGGCACCAGCGGCAGTGAGGCCCTTCCCCGCCAGCAGGAGCACAGAGGGAGGGAGGCTGAGGCAGTATCCTCGAGTATCCAGGTCACAGTCCCTCTGTCCCCCAGGCTGAGGCTTTGAGCGGCGGGGGCTCTCACGTGTCCCCAGTGCTGCGGGTCCTGGGGAGCCAAGCCATACAGTCTTTCTCTTCAGGGCACATTGAGGATTTTCTGAGGCCCTGGTTATAAATGCACAGGCCCCGGGCAGCTGCTGCGCAAACACCTCATCGCCCCATGATAAAGCTGGGCTCGTCTTCCTCTTCCTCTTCTGTTCCAGATGACTCGTTGGAGGTACTGGATCGCTGGTCCTGGGACTGACTGGGTCCTATAAGCACAGGAAATTCAGATTATAGAGATGTAAATCCACTTCCAGAGTCATGAGAGATTTTATATATATATATGACAGGCTGGGTCCCTCCCCACAGGGCGGGACCTTAGAAAATGAGGAGACTCTGCTGGGCAATATCGTGAGGCAGGCGATGTCGGGAGAGGGGCAGCACTTCCACACGTAGCCCCACTGACAAGACGTAAACTTTAAAAGGAAGGGCATTTCCTCTCCAACGGTGGAGGGGCTTGGAGGTCTCCAGGAGTGATCTAGCCCCTATCCCCGAGAGAAGACTACATTAAAATTATTTTCCCAGCCGGGCGTGGTAGCGCACGCTTGTAATCCCAGCATTCGGGAGGCTGAGACCTGGAGGATCACGGTTCGCGGACAGCCTCAGCTACTTACTGAGGCCCTCTGCAACTCAGTGAGACCCGGTTTCAAAATAAAGAATAAAAAATAGGGCAGGGGGTGTAGCTTGGAGGTCAAATGCCCCTGGGTTCCATCCCCAGACCCGAAAAAAAAAAAAAAAATCCCGTACCGGTCTCTCTTGCCTTTTTCTGCGCCAAAACCTACAATGTATGTATTGGCAGTACTGGAGATGGAACCCAGGGGCATTCTACCTCTGAGCTATACCCCCAGACCTAATTTTTATTCTTTATTTGCAAACAGGGTCTCACTGAGTTGCAAAGAACCTCACTAAGTAGCTGAGGCTGTCCTAGAACCCTGATCCTCTTTTCTCAGCCTCCTGAATGCTGGGATTACAAGTGTATGCCACCATGCCTCCCTATATTTTTTAAATTAATCATTAATTAACTAATTTACTTATTTTGTGGAACTGGGGATCAAACTCAGGGGCATTCTACCTCTGAGCTACACTGGCAGCCTTATTTTTATTCTTTATTTTGAAACAGGGTCTAAGTTGTAGAGAGCCTCACAAGTTGCTAAGCCTGTGCACGAACCTACAATCCTCCTGTCTCAGCCTCCGAAGTACTGGGATTACAAGCACACACCACCACGCCCCACCCCCAGCCCTGTGTGTGTGTGTGTGTGTGTGTGTGTGTGTGTGTGTGTGTGTGTGTGGTACTGGGGTTCCTGGAAACCCTTCTACACTGGGCTACACTCCCAGACCTATTTTTATATTTTTATTTGGAAACAGGGTCTCTTAAGCCAGAAAGGCTGGCTTTGAACCTGTGCAATCCTCCTGTCTCCGCCTCCCAAGCGCGGGGATTACAAACATGCGCCACCATGCCCGGCTCCCTATTTTTTATACTTTATTTTAAAACAAGGTCTAGCTGGGCATGGTGGCACACACTTGTAATCCCAGAGCTTGGGAGGCTGAGACAGGAGGGTCGCACAGGTTTGAAGCCAGCCTCAGCTACTTAGTGAGGCTCTCAGCAACTTAGTGAGACCCTGTTTCCAAATAAAATATAAAATAGGTCTGGGAGTGTAGCCTGGAAGTAGAAACCCCCCTGGGTTCCGCCCCAGTACCACGAAAAATAAAAATAAATAATAAAACAAGGTCTCACTAAGTTGTGGAGGACCTCACTAAGTAGCTGAGGCTGGCCATGAACCTGTTGTCCTCCTGTCTCAGCCTCCCAAGTACTGGGATTACAAGCGTGCACCACCACACCCAGCTCTATATTTTACTTTTTGTGGTACTGGGGATTGAATCTAGGGGCATTCTACCTCCATGCTATACCTCCAGCCTTACTTTTTTAATTCTTTATCTTATTTTGTTTTATTTTTGCAGACACCCCCAGCCCTATTTTTCTAATTCATTATTTTATTTTATTTTTGCAGTACTGGGGTTGAACCCAGAGGAATTCTACGACTGAGTTTATACCCCCAGTCCTATTTTTATTCTTATTTTGAAACAGGATCTCACTAAGTTGCAGAGTGCCTAAGTAGTTGAGGCTGGCCACGAACTTAAAATCCTCCTGTCTCAGCCTCTCAAGTACTGGGACTACAAGAGTGCACCACCACACCCAGCTATTTTTTTTTTTTGGTACTGGGGATGGAACTCAGGGGCATTCTACCTCTGTACTACACTCCCAGCCCTATTTTTTAAAGTTTATTTATTTATTTATTTATTTATTTTTTTTTTTTTTACTTATTTTTGTGGTACTATGGATGGAACCCAGAGGCATTCTACCTCCGGGCTATACCCCAGACCTATTTTAAAATTTATTTGGAAACAGGGTCTCACTAAGTTGCTTGAGAGCCTCACTAAGTAGCTGAGGCTGGCTTCGAATCTGTGAGATCCTCCTGTCTCAGCCTCCTAAACGCTGAGATTAAAGCGTGTACCACTATGCCTGGTGTTTTACTTTTTTTTTTTTTTAATTTTGAAACAAGTCTCACTGAGTTTCAGAGTTTTAGTGAGCTGCTTAGCTCACTAAGCAGCTAAGGCTGTCCGCGAACCGTGATCCGCTGGCTCAGCCTCCCAAATGCTGGGATTACAAGCATGCACCACCACACCCAGCAAACTAATGTTTTATTTTGGAGTAGGGTCTTACTAAGTTGTAGAAGGTCTCATTAAGTAGCTGAGGCTGGCTTTAAACATTGCGATCCTCCTGTCTTGGCTTCCCAAGGACAGGGATTACAAGCGTGCCACACCATGCCCAGATCAAGGGTGCTTTAAAAAGAAGAGCTGAGCCATGCTTGTATTCCCCGCACTTGGGAGGCTGAGACAGGAGGATCGTGCAGGTTCGAAGCCAGCCTCAGGTGGCTTAAGAGCCCCTGTTTTCAAATAAAATATAAAATAGGTCTGGCAGTATAGAGGCCCCTGGGTTCCATTCCCAGTACCACCACCAAAAAATAAAAAATAAAAAAAGAGCCGGGCGTGGTGGCGCATGCTTGTAATCCCTGCGCTTGGGAGGCCGACTTAGGAGGATCACACCGGTTTGAAGCCAGCCTCAGCTACTTAGTGAGGCTCTCAGCAACTTAGTGAGACCTGTTTCCAAATAAAATATAAAAAAGGTCTGGGAGTACAGCCGGGAGGTAGAAAGCCTCTTGAGTTCCACCCAAAAAAAAAAAAAAAAAAAAAAAAAAGAGCTGAGAGATAGGAGGATCTGGGTTCAGTGGACAGCCTCAATTTCTTAGGCCCTTTGCAACTCAGTGAGACCCTGTTTCAAAATAAAGAATAAAAAATAGAGCTGGGGCATAGCTCAGAGGTAAAATGCCCCTAGGTTCCAACCCCAGTACAAGAAAAAAAAAAAAAAAAAAAAAAGAGCTGAAAGCGGCATGGTGATACACATCTGTAATCCCAGTATTTAGGAGGCTGAGACAGGAGGTTTGCAGGTTCAAGGACAGCCTCAGAAAGTAGTAAGACTCATCAACCTAGCAAAACTGGTTGTAAATAAGAAATAAAATCAGGCTGAGGGTATAGCTCAGAGGTAAAATGCCTCTGGATTCAATCCTCAAAAAAAAAAAAAAAAGAGATGAGGAAATATTAGGTCATTAGGAACTCTGTTTCTTGGACACGCCAGCCAGGAGCCAGAGGAGGTCCAGTGCTCTCCAGTGCCCCATTATCACTTCTCCATAGAAAGAGTTGTTGTACAAGTGACCTGCTCCCCCTCACAGGGCACTCCATCCTCAGTACATAAGAGAGCCTGACATCCCAAACTGGCCTGCTGATTTTGCATGCGCTCTCACCACCTCTGCAGGGTGCCTCCCCCACTGGCCCGTGAATGCTAATACCGCACTGCTAACACTCAGCTCTCTGCTAGCACTCAGCTCCCCACAGTCAAAAAGTTTTCAAAAACTGAGTAGCAGAAGGCCCTGCCCACACAAATATGCTCGCCTCCTGGTTTTTCCTAAACACAGGCTCAGAAGCCCTCTCTCTTGATACCCCATGGCAACTCTTAAGCTTCTAGCACTCTCCCTGGTATGACTGCCAATACCACAGTGCAGCTGAACTGGCTAAGAGCAGAGACAGCTTGTTCCAACCCTTGCTCCTCCTTCATGGGAGCAGAGGAGTAGGTGAGGGCTGGAACTGGAACGAGGCAGGCAGAAGTGGCAGGCGGCAGGAGGCCCTCAGCCCATGCCCACACCCCCAGAGCTCAGCTACTGCTGTCACCACAGGGTCCAACAGGGCCTCAAGGAGAGCTCCTGGGTTGCCCAAGGTATAACACAGCCTAATATCCACTTTCCTACCTCCCTAGAATAGGGCGTTAAAAAGAGTGTACGTGACAGTGGGCAGATATTACCTACAAGACTTAATTTGGGCTATCCCTCTCAACTTCAGACCAAACAAAATAAGAAGTTTCAAAAGTCCAATAATAAAATAGTTTAATAGCTAGTATTTGTTAAACATATACCATGTTCTGGGCACTGTGTTAAGTCTTTACATATTTTATCTTGTTTTAATTCTAATAGCAGCCTTGGAGGTTATACACCAGATTTTACAGATAAAGACTGTTAAGTTGGGTCCTGCACTCATGTGACTTTGTGTCACATGACCTCTGCAGGGCAAGGGAGGGGCTGAAACCCCCGCGAGAATTGGGCATTCCCGCGAGTAAACCCCCATCTCGCGAGATGCATGCCTTTAAAAGGAGAGCCCGCGTCCTCTAGCTTCGGACAGGCGCACGGGCCCCACGGTGCCTCACCCTGATCCCCGGGAGAGCCGTGCCATTAAAACTTTACATGCCATGTGTACCGGACCTCTCTCGTGTTTTTCACACTCCGCCGTACGCACATTATTTTTATTTTACTCGCATTTAATTTTTTATTTTACTTATCATTTGGTGCCGAACCGGGAGAACTCTTGGGTTCCTCCCCATTTTTTCTTTTTTTTTCGTATTTTTTCGTTTTTTTCTCTTTTTCTTTTTACTCTCTTTTTGAGCCCTGGACTCTCCGATCCGCCAGCAGCTCGACTGTGAGGTCCCACACCAGCGCTCCGCTTGCAGGCGTTGCTCCCGCCACTGCCGCCGCTGCCGCCCCGTGCCTGCGTGGACTACCTCCTGCACGGGCCAGGACCTCTGCCTGCTGCTTGGACCTCCTAAAACCGCCGTTCCCGCCTGCCCACGCTGCCGCCGCTGGAATGGGACCGCGCCACCCGCGGACTGCGCCACACCGCGCGCCTATGTCTTCTCCGCGCCTGGCGTTGCTTAGACCCGCCTGCCGGGGCCGCCTGCCTCCTCCATCTAGGTGGCCGCCACTCTGCTAAACAGCCCCCAGCCCGCCAAGTCCAGCCCGCGCTCCAGCTGGTTCCTCCACTCGGACTCGCGCCCTGGCGCCCTTCACCCTGTGCCTGCCCACCCCTGCTGCCTGGGCCTGGCCATTCCGGTAAGCAGCCACATGGGATTACTGGGGAGGGGGGGTCGCCAGCTTTGGCCCGCCATCTTGCACACGTGGAATCACTGGGGGGCCGCCATCTTGGTCCCACCATCTTTAACCCCTCCCACCTCATGGTCTCACTGGAGGCCTCGCCATCCTTAACCCCTCCCACCTCATGGCCTCACTGGAGGCCTCGCCATCCTTAACCCCTCCCACCTCATGGCCTCACTGGAGGCCTCTCCATCCTTAACCCCTCCCACCTCATGGCCTCACTGGAGGCCTCGCCATCCTTAACCCCTCCCACCTCATGGCCTCACTGGAGGCCTCGCCATCTTTAACCCCTCCCACCTCATGGCCTCACTGGAGGCCTCACAATCTTTAATCCCTCCCACTTTCCACTCCTAACCAATCCTAGGAGTCGGCGGCCATCTTTCCGGCCCGAGCCAGGCAGCTTGGCACTTGCTCTGCCTGCCAACCGCCTGCGCGGGCCAGGACCTCTGCCTGCCGCTTGGACCTCCTAAAGCACCATTCCAGCTTGGTTCTCCAGTCACCGCCAGGACCTCTGGCCGGTTTGCCCCGCCCGCCCCGAGCCAGGCTCATTGGGCGGCGCACAGCCGGCTTCGGTGTCCGCCACAGTCACCCGCGCCAGGCGTAGCTCTACTTGCTGCTGCTGCTCCGTTTCACCCGCCCAAGCCAGGCTCACTGGCGGTGCTCCTCGGGGCCCAGCCTCAGTGACTGCCACATGCCTAGAAGCCATTTTGTCTCCACGCCGCGGGCCCGGCAAGCCATGCCGCCTGCGCACCCCCACTGATCCTGCCTGCGCCAGCCGCCAGTGCCGTCCACACCAGCCACCGGCATCCACGCGCCCCAGCTCCACCACGCTCCCAGCAGCTTCTCAGCGCTTCTGTCGCAGCCAGCACTGGCTGGCAACACTTCACTCCGGTAAACTGCCTCCTTCCCTTGGTTAGCGGGTTCCGGACTTGGGTCTTCCGGTCCACTGGGACCCAAAAATCCAAGCGCTTGGTGACCCATTGTCCCCCGGTCCACTGGGACCACCCTGCGGATGACCAGGTCATCCTCCGGTTTTGAGAAGGAATGAAGACGTTCTTCCCTATCTCTTAACCTCTGTTTCCGAACGATTGAGCAGGGAAATCGGGGACGCCCATTTCCTGTTCTTCGTTTCCGCCCGCGAACCAATTATGGGGAGTCGAACCTTTATACTAGCAGATGCCCTGAGAGCCTGTCTGCCTTGATACGAGTTGGGAAATAGGTTGCGGTGGCCCAGGAATAGTTAGGAACTTTTATAAGCGGTCTGGTATCCCTCCAAATGCTCTCCCCCATCAGCTTCCATTTATTTTCCCGCCAGCTGCCATTTTGTGATGGCGCGTAGTCACTGCCTGGTGATGTCACAGTCACCATCTTGGCCCGTGCCAGACTGCAATTTTGCTGGGCGGCCCGCTCGGGCGCGCCCTAGGTGCTGTGGGAAACGCCGGGGCTGGGGCGACACCCTCTGCCCGTGGGGAGTCTGCGTTGCCATTCTTGCTGGACACCAGCCCCAGGACGCGCTCTTTGTGAGTATAGGTCCGTCACAGCTGACAGAACCTTAACATGGCATCTAAGCTTTAATTCCAGAGAGAAACAGGCGGAAATGGAGTGTACACTCCGACTTTGCCAAAAAGCAGATCCCTGGTAGCTGCCCTTCAGCTGGCGGTGGCGGCTCAGCCCTCTGGAGCGCCACCTAGGTGTGGAGGACTGCAACAACAACTACCTCCAGGAACCTGCCTCAAGTGGGGCAAAGCCACGCCCACCAATCAGACTGCTCCGTGTGTGGCCAGGAGGGCCACTGGAACAGTGCCCTTGGAAAAGGGTGGGCCCCAGGTGCCTCAACACAGGGGGAGCACCTTTCCAGACCAGGCCCCGCCGCTGGCCCTACTCAGCCTGGCTGAAGACTGATGGCTCCTGGATCCCTCAACCTCCATCCTCTTTGCCAGCTCAGGGTAGCTCTCCAGGTACTGAGTAAGCCAGTCTCCTTTTTGGTCGCCTGCTCAATCTCATGATTTGTTTTTTTCTTTAATAGCCCTTGCCTGTTCAAGCCTCCTCAAGTGCACATCACTAAGCTGTCCAGGGTAACCTCCAATTCGCACTGCAGCTATGCACCCACCCGCACCCCCTTCTGGGGAACTGGACTCCCGACTCCTCCCGGCCTGGGGCCCCCTGACGACGCCCCTTGACAGCAGGAAGAAGCTAGAGGGTCCAACGTCATCCATTATCCCTACCATCAAAAGGCCGGAATGTTAAGTTGGGTCCTGCACTCATGTGACTTTGTGTCACATGACCTCTGCAGGGCAAGGGAGGGGCTGAAACCCCCGCGAGAATTGGGCATTCCCGCGAGTAAACCCCCATCTCGCGAGATGCATGCCTTTAAAAGGAGAGCCCGCGTCCTCTAGCTTCGGACAGGCGCACGGGCCCCACGGTGCCTCACCCTGATCCCCGGGAGAGCCGTGCCATTAAAACTTTACATGCCATGTGTACCGGACCTCTCTCGTGTTTTTCACACTCCGCCGTACGCACATTATTTTTATTTTACTCGCATTTAATTTTTTATTTTACTTATCAAAGACCACAAAGCTTAGAAAGGCCGAGTAGTCTTTGGCTTAAAACCTTTTGCTCCACAAGGCAGAGACTCAGGATCAGACTTTGTCTGACTCTAGGCCTCCGCCTACCTTATCTGCAGAAATCACACAAGGAAACAGAGGCAAAGCCAGGATCAAGGTGGGTACACAAAATACCTGCTGTGGCAGATGGAGTAGAAGACTAGAAGTGGGCTCGTGGCTCAGTTGGAGCGCCTGCACTGCAGGGCAGGGCCTCCCGAGCGAGCTTCACTGCACCTACGCAGGGGGGACCATGTCCCTACGGCACAGCCAGAGGCAACTGGCCCAGGCCTCCAGCACTCTCGGCTCCTGGAAGGCCACGGGGGTCAGGAATTCTGCCACATGTGGCCCACCCCTGCATACCAAGTAGGGAGCTCTGCTCTACAATCTGAGCCCAAGGCTGAAACTGGCAAGTTTCTGATTATTTTGTGTATGGTACTGGGGACCGAATCCAGGGTAATTCTACCTCCGAGGTGCAATCCAAGCCCTATTTTTTTTATTTTGAAACAGGGTCTCACTAGGTTGTGGAAGGCCTCACAAGTTGCTGAAGCTGTCCTTAAACCTGGATCTTCATGTCTCAGCCTCCCAAGTACTGGGATTACAAGTGTGCACCACCACACTTGGCTCATTTCTGTTTTGTACCAGAGACATATTCTCACAAAAATTGAAGAACTACCAAATATTCAAGTGGGTCTGAACATAGAGGGACAAGAGCCCTATTCCAGGCCTTTTGAGTCTGGCTTTTTTTTTTTTTTCTTCTTTTTCTGCTCTCTTAGCAGTACTGAGGATTGAACCCAAGGGGCATTGCTCAGAGGTAGAATGCTACCTCTGAGCTACATTCCCAGCCCCCCCCCCCCTTTTGTGGTACTGGGGATGGAACCCAGGGGCCTACTACCTCTGGGCTACACTCCCAGACCTATTTTATATTTTATTTGGAAACAGGGTCACTTAAGCCAGCTGAGGCTGGCTTCGAACCTGCACGATCCTCCTGTCTCAGCCTCCCAAGCACGGGGATTACAAACGTGCGCCACCACGCCTGGCTTCCCAGCCCTATTTTTAACTCTTTATTTCAAAACAGAATCTCGCTAAGTTGTATAAAGTCTCACTAAGTAGCTGAGGCTGGCCTTGAACCTGTGATCCTCCTGTCCTAGCCTCCCAAGTACTGGGATTACAAGCATGTGCCACCTTTCTTTTTTCTATTTTGAGATAGGGACTCACAAGTCCCAGGCTTGTAACCCTCCTGCCTTAGCTTCCCAGGCACTGGGATTATAGACATGTGTCACTGCCTTGGACCAGAACTTAGTTTCTCTGCAACGAAAAGAACCAGATCTCTCTGGAAAAATGGATGATTTTAGGCCTAGGGCAGGAAGTACACAAGAAGAGTATGGAATATTTTGTAGTAGGGAAGTTGGGAAAGTAGGGAAGTTGGGGGGGGGGAAAGAAAGGAAAAATGGGGAGGAAAACAATCCCACAACAACAGGAGTTTGTCAAAAGGACACAGAAGTCAAATGTAGTAAGCGCTTCTTTTTTGTTTTTTGCGGGTCTGGGGATGGAACCCAGGGGCATTTGACCTCCAAGCTACACCCCCTGCCCTATTTTTTATCCTTTATTTTGAAACAGGGTCTCACTGAGTTGCAGAGGGCCTCGCTAAGTAGCTGAGGCTGTCCCTGAACCGTGATCTTCCGGTCTCAGCTTCCCGAGTGCCGGGGTTACAAGCGTGCGCCACCAACTCCGGCTCGCAGAAGCGCTTCTGATGGCAGAAGCTGGGCAGCTTGAGGAGGTAACTGGAGTCTACTGTGTCACAACTGGAAGTCTAAGCTAGCATCCCGCAGGCTACCTTGGTGTAAAGAAGTGACTAAACCAGCGGAGAACAAATGAATCTGCGGCTCGAGCTCTGCCGTCAGGGAGGAGGGCCACTGCTGGGCCCTGCTCCGTAAGTGTGGGCTGTACACGGTGACTTCCTTCCAAAAGTAGATTGTGTTGGAGGGTAGATCTACAGGACAGACTCCAGACAAGAACTCCCTCAGCCAGGTGATCAACGCCAAAGTCAACAGCTGTAAGTGACCCTGAGTCTGCCGTGACAGAATGGGTTCAGAGGAGGAACACAGAGATAAAACGCCAAATACTTTATCTAAAAGGAGGAAAACATCCAACAAAGTCCAACTCCAAGAGACACTGCACAGAACCCCTGACCCAAATAGAACCGGAGACACTCACAGCCAGTAGGAGCCTGAGGACATGTGATGGTTAATGTAATGTGATATCCTGGACTGGATTCCTGCACAGGAAGAGGACATGAGGCTAAACACGAGGGAATAAGGCCTGGGCTTCAGCTGCTAAAGGATCCACCTTGGTTTATAAATTATGACAAATGTGCTGTAGGAACTTCAGTTGTTAAGCAACACGGCAAACTGCACTGTTTCTGTGTATGGGAGCTATCTTTGCAATTTTTCTATAAATTGAAAGTCACTCTGAAATGACAAGGTGTATTACTATAAAGTAGGGTCTGAACTGACACTGAGTATATATACACACATTATGAGATTTAGCAGGTTCTAGAACAAGTACATGGAACTCCATGAATTGAGGGCAGGATAGTTCGCTAGGCCAGCATGTGGTAATTTAGCAAAATCCTATAGCAGAATGAAAAAAATTTAAAAAGGGCTGAGGGTATAGCTCAGTGGTAAATAAACCCAGGAACCTGAGACTTTACTCACAGGTCATAGGCATATTGGGCACAATACTAGTATGAGTGTAATGGTAGCGCGCGCGCGCACACACACACACACACACACACACACACACACACACACACATTCTGGTGCTAGGGCTTGAATCCAAGGCATTGAACATGTCAGGCAAGTGCTCCGTCACTGAACTGCACACACAGTCCTGATACATTTTTACAAACCAGATGAACAAAACAACAACAAAAACCCACCCAAACAGTTGAATAAAGTCTTAGGGAAACACTGTGATACAATGTTAAGTGACAAAATGAGAACAATTATAAATACAGCTTTTATTGGGGGTGTGTGCTGGGGATGGAAAGCAGAGGCATTTTACCTCTGAGCTCTAGCCCTAGCCCAGCTTTATTTCTTACTTAAAACAGAGTCGCACTAGGTTGCTGAGAGCCTTGTTCAATTGCCAAGGGTGGCTTCGAACCTATCTCAACCTCCCAAGCAAAGAGATTATAAGCATGTACCACCACACACAGCTGAAATACATCATTTATGCACACAAGGTTTACATATGAAAAGATGAAATTAAAGAAGTGACATTAAAATATTAAAGTAGTCAGGCCGGGCGTGGTGGCGCACGCTTGTAATCCCCACGCTTGGGAGGCAGAGACAGGAGGATCGCACAGGTTCAAAGCCAGCCTCGCTGGCTTAAGAGACCCTGTTTCCAAATAAAAATATAAAAATAGGTCTGGGAGTGTAGCCCCGAAGTAGAAGGGCTCCATCTCCAGTACCACACACACACACACAAACATAAATAAAAAAATAAAGTAGTCAAGATCAGTGGCCCATGCCTGTATTTCCAGCTACTCCAGAGGTCTGCATATTTGAACCTAGCCCAGACTCTGTCTCAAAATAAAAATAAAAGGGATTGGGGGTGTAACTCAGTGATAGAATATTTCCCTAGCATGTGCAAGGCCCTGGGTTCCATCCGAGCACTGAAGAAAACAAAGATAAAGAGGAAAGAAAAAGAAAAGAAAGAAGTTAAAGGTACCCCCACCCTTTAGTTTTCATTTTGAAAACTGTCATCATCAAACTGTCCAGGCTATCCTCTAATTTGGAATCTTCCTGCCTCAGCCTCCCCAGTAGCTTGGATTACAGGTGTGTACCACCATGCCCAACATAAGGTTATTATTTTTAATAAGGATTACAGATTTTGAGGCCCTGGGTTCAATCACTAGTATGCATCCCCCAAACCAAAAAAAAAAAAAAAAAAAAAAAAAGAAAGAAAAGGCAAAGGATTGTGAAAGATTTCCAACATATCATGTTTAAAATTTTGGCTTTGAGCCAAACGTGGTGGTGCATACTTGTAATCCCAGTACTTGGGAGGCTGAGAAAGGATAGCAGGTTCAAGGTTAGCCTCAACAATTTAGTGAGGCTCTCAGAAACTTAGCAAGACCCTGTTTCCAAATAAAAATAAAACAGGGCTGGGGGTATAGCCTGGAGGTAGACTGCTCCTGGGTTCAATTCCCAGTACCACAAAAACAATTAAAAAATAAAAAAATTTTTTGGCTTTGAAGCTGGGTGTGACAGCACATGCTTGTAATCCCAGTACTTGAGAGGCTGAGACAAGAGGATCACAGGTTCACAACCAGTCTCAGCAATTTAGTGAGGCTATCAGCAACTTAGTAAGACCCTGTTTCAAAATAAAAAAGAATAAAATAGGGGTGGGGGTGTAGCTCGAAGGTAGAATGTACCTGGGTTCAATCTCTAGTACCGCACACACACAAAAAAAATTGGCTTTGAATGAAACAGTTCAATCCAAACACATTTTTTTTTTTGGTGGTACCGGGGATGGAACCCTTCTACCTCTGGGCTACACTCCCAGACCTATTTTATATTTTATTTAGAAACAGGATCTCTTAAGCCAGCGAGGCTGGCTTTGAACCTGCGGGATTCTCCTGTCTCTGCCTCCCAAGTGATGGGATTACAAGCATGTGCCACCACGCCTGGCACTTTACTGCTTTTTAGAAGAGCCAAAAGAGCTTGAGAGACACAACTTCCTTCAATCCATCAAGAACCCAGTGGTAAGCCGGTGTGGTGGCGCATGCTTGTAATCCCAGCATTTGGGAGGTTGAAACAGGAGGATTGCAGTTCGTGGAGAGCCTCAGCTACCTAGTGAGGCCCTCCGCAACTCAGTGAAACCCTGTTTCAAAATAAAGAATAAAAAAAATAGGCCAGGGGATGTAGCTCGGAGGTTGAATGCCCCTGGGTTTCATCCCCAGACCTGCAAAAAAAAAAAAAAAAAAAAAAAAAGAAGAAGAAGAAAGGAAGGAAGGAAGGGAGGGGAGAGAGAGAGAAAGAACCCAGTGGTGAGCTGGGTGTGGTAGCGCACCCTTATAATTCCAGTGCTTGGGAGGCTGAGATGGAGGATCGCACAGTTTGGAACCAGCCTCAGCTACTTAGTGAGGTTCTCAGCAATTTAGTGAGATCTTGTTTCTAAATAAAGTATAAAATATATCTGAGAGTATAGCTTGGAGGTAGAAAAGCCCCTGGGTTCCACCCCCCAGTACAAAGGGAAAAAAAAAAAAAGAACCCAGTTGTGCACAGACACCACTTTGTG
Organism: Muscardinus avellanarius; assembly: GCF_963383645.1. NCBI lineage: Eukaryota > Metazoa > Chordata > Mammalia > Rodentia > Gliridae > Muscardinus > Muscardinus avellanarius. Next base: position 80,499,214 of record NC_137796.1, on the reverse strand, counting down.
GCATGACTGGGTACTACATGTTAATTTCTTTTTTTTTTCTTTGTGGTACTGGGGATGAAACCCGGGGGCTTTTTACCTCTGGCCTACACTTCCAGGTATATTTTATTTTTTATTTGGAAATGCTGAGAGCCTCACTAAGTTGCTGAGGCTAGCTTCGAACCTATAACCCTCCCGTCTCTGCCTCCCAAGTACTAGGATTACAAACGTGTGCCACTACACCCCACTACCACATTAATCACTATTAATTTCTGCTGGACTTAGAAAATCTTAATTCCTTTGTAAAAATAAAAAATAAGAAAAAAAATTGAAAAGGTGATGGAAAAGGCATATAAACCAATTTTTTTTTTTCCGGTAGTGGGGATGAAACCCAGGGGCATTTTACCACCAAGATATACATACTCCAACCCTATTTTTTATTCTTTATTTTGAAACAGGGTCTCATTGAGTTGCAAAGGACCTTACAAAGTAACTGAGGCTGGCCACAAACTGAGATCCTCCTGTCTCAGCTTCTCAAATTCTGGGACATATAAACTATTTTTATGACAGCGATCTGCATAACAGTATTCTGCTCATTTAGTACAAAACATATACAACCATGTAGTACTAGTCATATTTTGCTGTGTACAGATGCTAACTTCATAATTAAATGTACTATACATGATCTTCACATTTGTTTGACTGCAGCCCAAAGCAAATGCAGAAACCAAAAGAAAATTCCAGAAAACATATTTATTCAGAGTATGATGCACCTGACATTTTTCAGTCTATTTTGTGTGTGTGTGTGTGTGGGGTACTAGGGGTGGAACCCAGAGGCTTTCTACCTCTGGGCTATACTCCCAGACCTATTTTTAATATATATATATATATATTTTTTTTTTTTTGGTGGTACTGGGGGTGGAAACCAGAGGTTTTCTACCTCTGAGCTATACTCCCAGACCTTTTTTTATATTTTATTTGGAAACAGGGTCTCACTAAGTTGCTGAGAGCCTCACTAAGTAGCTGAGGCTGGCTTCGAACCCGTGTGATCCTCCTGTCTCAGCCTCCCAAGTGCGGGGATTACAAGCGTGCGCCACCACGCCCAGCTCCTATTTTATATTTTATTTGGAAACAGGGTCTCGCTAAGTTGTTGAGAGCCTCACTAAGTAGCTGAGGCTGGCTTCGAACCTGCATGATCCTCCTGTCTCAGCCTCCCAAGCGCAGGGATTACAAGCGTGCGCCACCACGCCTGGCTTTCAGTCTATTTATCTATGGTATTAAAAAAGATTGCAGCAAGCTGGATGTGGTGGCACACACTTGTAATCCCAGAACTTGGGAGGCCGAGACAGGAAGATTGCAGGTCTTCCAGACTCAGCAACTTAGTGAGACCCTGTTACAAAGTAAAAATTAAAATTGAGCTGAGGGTATAGTTCAGAGGTAGAATGCCCTGGGTTCAACTCCCAGTAACACACGCACACACACCCCACAAACACACACAAAACACCTTGCTGTACCTCTAAACTGAATTCCTGCTCTAGTGATGAAAGGATCACAGCTCTCAGTCTAATACTGTACCACACCATGTGACTTCAAGGGGCATTGGTGGTACTTAAGGATGAACCCAACCACTGATCCCTTTATGTATTAAGTTTTAAATTCACTTATTCTGTTTATTCTTTTTTTTTTTTTTGTGGTACTGGGGGTGGAACCCAGAGGCTTTCTACCTCCAGGCTATACTCCCAGACCCATTTTATATTTTATTTGGAAACAGGGTCTCACTAAGTTGCTGAGAGCCTCACTAAGTAGCTGAGGCTGGCTTCGAACCTGCGCGATCCTCCTGTCCCAGCCTCCCAAGCACTGGAATTACAAACGTGCGCCACCACGCCCGGCTTATTCCGTTTATTCTTACTGGAGCTCTAGGGGGGTACTGGGGATCAAACCTGGGGGCATTCTACCTACAAGCTACATTCCCAGCCATATTTGTTATTTTTTATTTTGAAACAGGGTCTCACTAAGTTGTGGAGGGCCTCACAAGTTGCTGAGGCTGGCTGTGAACCTGCGATCCTCCTTTCTCAGCCTCCCAAGTATTGTGATTACAAGCATGTGCCACCATGTCTGGCTTTGCCTGGTTATTTTTTCTTTTAAATTTTTTTATTGGTGCATTATATTCAAACATCATATTGGGGTAAAAAACTTGTGTGTACAAACATGTACTCATCGCTGATTTAACCCCTACCCAATTCCCACCCCATTCCCTCCCCGTCCCTCCCTCCCTTGCTTAGCTTAGTGATTGACTTCGATATGTTTAAGTACATTTTGTGTTTTAGAGATTTTTCCTCTTCCCCCCTCCTTTCTCCTCCTTTTGGTTGTCTTGTTTGCTCCTCTATAGGATTTCCTCTTTCAAGAGTTCCTCCTATGACCCATTTCTCCCTAACTCTCACATATTAGGGAAAGCATCTGATTTCTTATTTTTTGTGACTGACTAATCTCACTTAGCATAATGTCCTCCAGTTCCATCCATTTCCCTGAAAATGATGTAATTGAGTTTTTTTTTATTTTGCCTGCTTATTTTTTATTTTGAACTTTTTTTTGGTTGTGGTACCAGGGATTGAACCCAGAGGCTTCCTCCCCCTCCCCCACCAAAGGAAGTGAGGATTGAGCCCAGGGGCATTCTATCTGAGCTAGACCTCCAATCCTATTTTTATCCTCCCTTTTTTTTTTTTTTTTTTTTTTTGTGGCACTAGGGATGGAATCGAGGGGCATTTGACCTCTAACCAACACCTTCAGCCTTATTTTTCTTCTTCTCTCTTTTTCTCTATTGAAACGGTCTCACTAAGTTTCAGATGGCCTCACTAGGTTGCAGAGGGCCTCACTAAGTAGCTGAGACTGGCTGCAAACATGTCATCCTCCTGTCTCAGCCTCCCAAGTTCTGGGATTACAAGTGTGTGCCATGATGCCAAGTTTATACTTTATTTTTGCAACAGGGTCTCACTAAGTAACTGAGGCTGGCCTTGAACCTGCAATTCTCTTCCTCCCAAGTACTGGGATTACACACATGCATCACCACACCCTGCTTTAATCCAGAGGCATTCTATGTCTAAGCTGTACTCCCAGCCCTTTTTATTTTGTTTGGAAACAGGATCTCTTAGTTTGCTAAGAGTCTCACTATGTTGGCGAGGCTGTCCTCAAACCTGTGATCCTCCCATCCTAGCCTCTCAAGTACTTGTTAGGTTCGCAACTGCTCAGCAACTCAGCGTGCTACCGTTTGTGTTTGTTTACTGTGCTACTGGGGATGGAACTAAGGGGCCTTCTACCTCCAAGCTGCATTCCCAGCCCTATTTTTTTTTTTTATTCTTTATTTTGAAACAGGGTCTCACTGAGTTGCAAAGGGCCTCACTAAGTAGTTGAGGCTGGCTGCGAACTGTGATCCTCCTGTCTCAGCCTCCCAAATGCTGGGATTACAAGCATGCGCCCCCATGCCTGGCTTTAAATTTTTATTTCGAAACAAAGTCTAGTGCTCTGGCCTCAAATCTGTGATACTCCTGTCTCAGTCTCCCAAGTATTGGAATTATAGGCATATACTATCATACCTGGCAAAATGCTTAATTTCATTCTATGTATATTGCCACAATCAAAGGGGGGAGGGCAAAGTGGGCATTGGTGGAACACAGTTGTAATCCCAGCATTTGGAGGCTGAGACAGGAGGATCACGGTTCATGGACAGCCTCAGCTACTTAGTGAGGCCCTCTGCAACCCAGTGAGACCCAGTTTCAAAATAAAGAATAAAAAATAGGGCTAGGGGTATAGCTCAGAGGTAGAATGCCCCTGGGTTCCATCCCTAGTAATGCAAAAAGAAAAAAGAAAAAAAGGGGGGAGTGAGGATAGGAGGGCAGCAAGGTGTTTGACAAATCACCAAACTGCAGACTGTTTATTTTTGTGGTGCTGAGTATTAAACCCAGGGGCTCATGCATCCTAGGCAAGTACTCCCCCAGAAGTTTAGATCTAGAAAAGCTTATCATAGCCAGATGTGGTTATGCTTGTAATTCCAGTATTTGGGAGGCTGATACAGAAGAATTGTAGATTCAAGGCCAATCTCAGGAACTTAGTAAGACCCCTTTTCTTTTTATTTATTTATTTATTTATTTATTTATTTACTTGTTTGTTTGGTACTTGGGATTGAACCCAGGGGAGTTTTAATTTCAAGTCACACCCCCCAGCCCTACTTTTTCTTATTTACTTATATTTAATTTTATTTTGCGGTACTGGGGATTGAATCCAGGGGCATTCTACCTCCAAGCTATACCCCCAACCCTGTTTTTTACCCTTATTTTGAAACAGAGTCTCACTAAGTTGTGGAGGGCCTCACTAAGTAGCTGAGTCTGACCTTAAACCTGCAATTCTTTTATCTTAGTCTCCCAAGCACTGGGATTACAAGCATGTGCCACCACGACTGGCCTTATTTTTAGAAACAGGGTCTCACTAGGTTTCTGAGAGTCTCATTTCTCTGAGAGTCTCGCTACATTTTCTAGGCTGTTCTAAACCCTGTGATCCTCCTTTCTCAGTCTCCTGAGTACTGAGATTACGAGCATGGTCCATCACACCTGGCTTCCAAGACCCTTTTTCAAAATAAAAAATAAAACAGGGCTGGAGGTGTAGCTCGAAGCTAGAACATTCCAAGGTTTAATGCCTAGTACCACACACACACACAATAAAAGCTCAATATTTTACAAGCTTAAAAAATCCATTTAAACAAACAGGAAAAGCCAGATGTCTAAGGTCAGAGTGAGCTTGAACCTAGAATCTAAATTTGCTATACTTATCTGATGACCCTCAAATTACCTCTTCTGTCTTGATGCTACCCCTGTAGGAAAGATGAAGGAAAAGGGGAGCCTGGCTGACTCAGCTGAGTATCTCTAGGGGATGGATGATCCAGGGCTCTGTCCTCAGCTCAGCATGGCCCAGGATTTTATTTTTTTTGTGGTACTGGGGGTGGAACCCAGAGGCTTTCTACCTCTGGGCTATACTCCCAGACCTTTTTTTAAAATATTTTATTTGGAAACAGGGTCTCACTAAGTTGCTGAAAGCCTCACTAAGTAGCTGAGGCTGGCTTCGAACCCATGCGATCCTCCTGTCTCAGCCTCCCAAGCGCGGGGATTACAAGCATGCACCACCACGCATTTTAACAGTTAAAGGAGTTATTCAGGGAGTGTTCATCCAAAACTGGTAATCTGTCCCTTCCACCTCAACCCACAGGCTGAAGACACCAAGATAAGAGTAACTAAGGTATTTTCAACAGACCATCAAATGCTCTTATGGAGCCCTGTTCCAGAGCCCTGGAGAGGCGCCTAGGTCTGCCATTGTCCTACCCCTGAAGAGAGGAACCTTGCAGGCAGATCATTCCAGGAGACTGCCCCCCTAAGCAGGAGATCCTTTCATGGAAACAACTGCACCCCTTCTAGGATCACAGGTTTGATGAATAAATATCCTGCAAGGAAATGGTGACTGCCCCTGAGCAGCGGCCACTCTGCTGACACCAATAAGATGCTATGTGACCAGAATGAAGATAATGATCGACCAGACCACAGTTTGACCAAGACTGCTTAATTTTTTTTTTTTTTTGTGGTACTGGGGGTTGAACCTAGGGACTTTCTACCTCTGAGCTCTACCCCTAGCCTGAATTTTTATTCTTTATTTTGAAACAGGGTCTCACTAAGTTGTGGAGGGCCTAAATAGCTACAGCTGGCTGTGATCCTCTTGTCTCAGCCTCCCAAGTATTGGGATTATAAGCGTGTTCCACAGTGCCCAGCTAAGCCTGCTTAATTATACTGGGGATGGAACTCAGGACTTTCTACCTCCAGGATATACTCCCAGACCTATTTTATATTTTATTTGGAAACAGGGTCTCACTAAGTTGCTGAGAGCCTCACTAAATAGTTGGGGCTGGCTTCGAACCTGTGCGATCCTGTCTCAGCCTCCCAAGTACTGGGATTATAAGCATGTACTGCCACACTCAGCTCCCTTGCCCTATTTTATTTTTTATTTTGAAACAGGGTCTTGGTAAATTGCTGAGGCTAGTGTGGAACCTGTGATCCTTTATCTCAGTCTTTCAAATACTAGGATTACAGGTGTGGGGCACCATGCCGTCCTTCCTTGCTTGCTTGCTCATTCATTCATTCATTCATTCATTCATTCATTCATGGTACTGGATTGAGTCCAGGGGTGTTCTACCTCTTGAGTTACACCTCAGCTCTATTTTAATTTGGAAATAGGGTTTTAATAAGTTGTTGAGGATGGCCTTGAGCCTGTGATCTTCCTTTTTCAGGTTACTGGGATTATAGGTATGTGCCACCACACCTGGCTTTTATTTTTTATTTTAAAACAGGGTCTAAGTACATGCATGGGCCTCAAACCAGCAATAACTTGCCTCAGTCTCCCAAGTACTGGAATTACAGGTGTGCGCCTCCATGCCTGATTCCTGCACCAATTCTTAATCTATTTAAACCTAAAACTCATGTCAATAGCCCTAAAAACAGGGCTGAGAGGCCTGATCTCACTTTTCAATATGGTCATATTCATTAAAGTTCCTTTTCTGCTTCTCACCATTACTTTCTCTGGTCACTCACTCTGGGGTGAGTGACCAGTGTTGATATGTTAGGACCCCCCCAAGCCAGGCCTCTGGCAACAAAACCAATAAAAAGATGGTTTGTGTAGACATGATGGTGCATGTCTGTGACCCCAATAGTTGAGAGGTTGAAACAGAAGAAGCACAAGTTAGAAGCCAGCCTCAGCAACTTAGTGAGGGTCTTAACAACTCAGAACCTGTTTCCAAATAAAAAACTGAAAAATAGGACTGGGAGTGTAGCTCAGAGGTAGCAATCCTGAGCACCCTCCCCCCAACACACACAACAGTTTGTCAAAATTAATAAAAAACATGACCCAGGGGTATGGCTCAGTGGTAGAGCCCTTGCTTAGCATGTACAAAATTCTGGGTTTGATGCCGGGCGTGGTGGCACACACTTGTAATCCCTGCGCTTGGGAGGTGGAGACAGGAGGTTCGCGCTGGTTCGAAGCCAGCCATGCTGGTTTTAAGAGACCCTGTTTCCAAATAAAAATATAAAAAAATAGGTCTGGGAGTGTAGCCCGGAGGTAGAAGGGCTTCCAGGAACCCCAGTTCCCCCCACACACACACACACAAATTCTGGATTTGACCCCCTAAGGTCCCCCCAACACACAAATGCACACACATACCAAATATTTATAGGAATCACACTTCAAATGCAATGACAGGTGAGCTGGGCATATAGCTCAGTGGTATAGTGCTTGCCTAGCATGTGTGAGACCCTGGGTTGAATTCCTAGTTCCACCAAAAAATAAAATAAATAAAATGTAAATTTAAAGAGATGGGAGCACTTTCAGAATGGTATAGTAAAGACTTTCAAAAATATCTGATCCTCCAGAAAAGCAGTAAGAAGGTTGGCAAAGGTTATAAAATGAATTTTTCACTGGGTACGGTAGCATATGACTATAATCCCAGCTACTCAGGAGGCTGAGGCAAGATGAGCACAAGCTCGCGACTAGCTTCAATAACTTAGCATGAGAAAGCCTGTCTTAAAACAAAAAATAAAAAGGGTTCAGGGTGTAGTTCAATGGCAGAGCACCGCTGGGTTCATCCCCCAGTACTGCGTGCGTGTGTGTGTGTGTGTGTGTGTGTACTGCTGTGTGTGTGTGTGAACTGCTGTGTGTGTGTGTGTGAACTGCTGTGTGTGTGTGTGAACTGCTCTGTGTGTGTGTGTGTGTGTGTGTGTGTGTGTGTGTGTGTGTGTGTGTGAGAGAGACTGGGGGTGGAACCCAGGGGCTTTTCTACCTCCGGGCTATACTCCCAGACCTACTTTATACTTTATTTGGAAACAGGGTCTCACTAAGTTGCTGAGAGCCTCACTAAGTAGCTGAGGCTGTGCAATACTCCTGGTCTCAGCCTCCCAAACACTGAGATTACAAGCATGTGCCACCTTGCCCAGCTAAACTGCTGTGATGTTTTAATTTACCTATTTCTGTTCTCCTCCCCAACTCTTAAAACACCAGCAGCCTCCCACCCACAGTAACTATGTAAAGCAACAGCTGCAGGAGGAGGCAGACCAAGCTGGGACCACCTACAAGTTCCAATCCCGGAGCACTGCCCCATTTGACCTGCATGGCACCCCCTGGAAACCTCTCCCAAGGCTTGTCTTGAGCTGACCGACTCAAAGCTCGCCTGTGTGAACAGCTTTTTTCCCCTAGGGGGTTTGTCAAAAACAACCAGTGGCAGCCTCTTAACACTGCCACTGCCTGAGGCAGTGGTGACAGCTGAAGCAAACAAGAAACTAACCAAAAGCTCAGGGGGAACCTGCAAGCTTGATGGCCACAAACCCTTGCAGGGCTGTGACAGCTCAAGAAAGCACTTTCTCACCTACTTCCTCACCTCTGCTGCCCGAGGCTCTGTGCAAGCAGGAAATGAAGCAAGGTGAACTGGAAACTGCCTGCCTGGGCACTGGAGGCTCATGGCTCCAACACATACTCACACAGCACCCCAAAGGTGGGAGGCTTGCGGTTCAAAGCACTGAAGGAAACCCCATCTTCAGCTGACCACCAACTAAGCTAACCAAGCAGACTTGAGTGGCCATACACAGCAAGGAGCACAGGCATACAGAATTAGTTCAGTCACTAAACACACGAAGCCCAATGATGACCATAAACAGCAAGAGCAGCTAACCCCAAGGGGAGGACCAAATCATCCAGGCATAGGAGACCTCCCCGGTTCCTAGCATACGGTCCAAGCCACAAGGTTCCCTCAACAGAGTGTAAGACTAACTTTTATGCAGAATCATACCTGGAGGACAAATAAAATTATTTGAGGGGTGAGATCCCAGCAGTCACATTTTTGCAGATTAAAACCATTTATAGCTGGGTGTGGTGGCTCATGCCTGTAACCCCTGTACTTGGAAGAATGAGACAGGAGGATCACAGGCTCGATGCCAGCCTCAGCAACATAGTGAGATTCTCAGAAACCTATCAAGACCTAGCTTCAAAACAATTTTGCCGGGCATGGTGGCGCACGCTTGTAATCCCCGCGCTTGGGAGGCGGAGACAGGAGGATCGCACAGGTTCGAAATCAGCCCCGCACGCTGGCTTAAGAGAACCTGTTTCCAAATAAAAATATAAAAATGGGTCTGGGAGTGTAGCCCGGAGATAGAAGGGCTTCCAGGAACCCCAGTACCACCAAACAACAACAACAACAACAACAACAACAACAACAACAACAAAACCCACAACTGTTTCACATAGTACATTAAAAACTCATGAGGAAGCTGGTTCTGGAAGGGGGTAATCATATTTCAATATGTCAGTGCAAGTCTGACTTTACCCAAAGCTAAAACCCACACCTGTCCAGCAGGAACCAGGCCTAGTCAACTAGAGAATAGCCACAAACCCAGTAATATGGCAGACAGCTGTCACTGTTTGGTCTCAGTATCCTTGGCCCTCTCCTATAAGGCCCTTCTCTTTCTTATTCTCAGCCTGTGGCCCTAGGGGTGGCAACCCCAGCCTTTGTGACGGGTTCAGAGGTGGGCAGGATTGGCAGTGTGGTTGAATGCTGACCCAAGAGCCTCTCCCATTCATCCTAATTAAAAGCTCAATTTGGTCTGGTGTGGCAATGCCACAGTGTCCAGTGATGGATCACAAATGGCTTAAGTGGTTACAACGACTCTATTTTTTATTCTTATAGCCCAGTGTTAGGGATGGGAAACTGACCTAGTAAATAAGGTGAGTGATAAGTTGGGTCCTGCACTCATATGACTTTGTGTCACATGACCTCTGCAGGGCAAGGGAGGGGCTGAAACCCCCGCGAGAATTGGGCATTCCCGCGAGTAAACCCTCATCTCGCGAGATGCATACCTTGAAAAGGAGAGCCCGCGTCCTCAAGCTTCGGACAGGCGCGCGGGCTCCATGGTGCCTCGCCCTGATCCCCGGGAGAGCCGTGCCATTAAAACTTTACATGCCATGTGTACCGGACCTCTCTCGTGTTTTTCACACTCCGCCGTACGCACATTATTTTTATTTTACTCGCATTAATTTTTTATTTTACTTATCAGTGAGATCTGCTGGGAACTTCTGGGAGAGTTTTTATTTTCCAGTTAAAAAAAAAGACAGACAAGTACTACCTTTCTCCCTTCTTCTGCTTCAAGCACAGGTACGATGCCAGGAGCCATGGTAGCCATCTTGAACTATAAGGGCCAAGAGAACTACATGGGTGCAGGCTTGATCTGCTGAGCTGTTGAACCTACCTAGCTGCCAACCACCACTAGATTTCTTGACACATAGAAGAACTCCTCAACTACTAGTTTTCTTCTTCTTGTAAGCCCAAAGCATTCCTTACTGATTTGGCAAGTGACTCAAGTGGAGCTAGAGACACGAGACTATGCTAGGAGCACTGGGCGGCCCTCCACCTTTCCTCCTGGTCATGAGGCAGGATGTCATCTGGAGAAGAGCTGCAGGCACCTCACAACCACAAGGCATGAGTGTGGGTGAGAACTTGAGAACTGAAGGCTGGGAGGACAGAGTAGGGACAACGCAGTGACAGTAAAGCCACCGAGCTCCTCACCAGCTGTGGCCAAAGAAAGGTTTGTCCTGGACTTAAGTCAAGCCAGCTTGGCTTTTTGATACTTGCAATTAAATGAGTCCTAACTAATACAAACAAGCTGGCCGTTTCTCAGTGGCTGGCCAACCAGCTCTGTGTGTTTCATCTTAGGGTTTCTAGACATCTCAGCCACTGGGATCAACACTAGGAGGAAGCCCACACCCAGCAAGATGGGCACCACTCACCTTCTTTTTGTTTCTTCTGTTCAAGTTTCATCTTCTTTGCCAATAATTTCTTCTCTTTTAACTTCTGGCTACAAATGTAAAGCAAACACATTGACTCCTTGACTACCTTGTGTATTTTAAAAAATAAACACCTACTTATAACGTCTTTTTTTTTTTTTTTTGGTGGTACTGGGGTTCCTGGAAGCCCTTCTACCTCCGGGCTACAGTCACAGACCTTTTTTATACCTTTTTATTTGGAAATAGGGTCTCTTAAGCCAGCGCGGCTGGCTTCGAACCTGCACGATTCTCCTGTCTCCGCCTCCCAAGTGCAAGTGTGCGCCTTACAAGTGTGCGCCTTACAAGTGTGCGCCACTATGTCCGGCTACTTATAGCGTCTTTAAAAACTTTATATAGAAATCGTGGACAGCCTCAGCTACTTAGTGAGACCCTTTGCAACTCAGTGAGACCCTATTTCAAAATAAGAAAGTGGGTGTGGTGGCGCACACTTGTAATCCCCGCGCTTGGGAAGTGGAGACAGGAGGATCCCGCAGGTTCGAAGCCAGCCTCTCTGGCTTAAGAGAGCCTATTTCCAAATAAAATATAAAATAGGTCTGGGAGTGTAGCCTGGAGGTAGAAAGGTTCCATCCCCAGTACCACCCAAAAAAAAAAAGAGGGGTATAGCTCAGAGGTAGAATGCCCCTGGGGTCCATTCCCAATACCACAAAAATAAATAAATAAATAAATAAATAAATAAATAAATACTTTATAGAGCCAGGCGTCGTGGTGGCACACACTTGTAGCACCAGCATGTGGGAGACTGAGAAAGGAGGATTGTGGTTCACAGATAGCCTCAGCTACTTAATGAGGCCTTTGCAACTCAGTGAGACCCTGTTTTAAAATAAAGAATAAAAAATAGGGCTGGAGGTGTAGCTCAGAGGTAGAATGCCCCTGAGTTCCATCTCCAGTACTGCAAAACAAAAATATATATATATAGAGAGAGAGCATTAGCCAGGTGTGGTGGTGCACACTTGTAATCCCAGCACTTGGGAGGCTGAGACAGGAGGATCCAGGTTCGTGGCCAGCCTCAGCTACTTAATGAGGCCCTCTACAACTAAGTGAGACCCTGTTTCCAAATTAAGAATAAAAAAATAGGAGTGGGAGTGTAGCTCAAAGGCAGAATGCCCCTGGTTCAATCCCCAGTTACACACACACACACACAAAAAAAAAAACCCAAAAATTAAAAAAAAAACTTTACAGCAACTTAGTGAGGCCCTCCACAGCTTAGACTGTTTCAAAATAAAGAATAAAAAATAGGGCTGGTGCCGGGTATGGTGGCGCATGCTTGTAATCCCAGCATTTGGGAGGCTAAGACCGGAGGATCACGGTTCGCAGACAGCCTCAGCTACTTAGTGAGGCCCTCTGCAACTCAGTGAGACCCGGTTTCAAAATAAAGAATAAAAAACAGGGAAGGGGGTATAGCTTGGAGGTCAAATGCCCCTGGGTTCCATCCCCAGAACCGCCAAAAAAAAAAAAAAATAGGGCTGGGGATTGTAGCTCTGAGGTAGACTGTCCCTGGGTTCAATCCCTAATACAAACAAAACCAAAACCAAAACCAAAACCAAAAATAAACAAACAAACAAACAAAACAACAAAATTTATAGCTTCAGTAGCATGTGCCTATAGTCCCAGCCATTCAAGAAACTGAGGTAGGAGAAGTGCTTGAGCCCAGCCTCAGCAACCTAGCTAGATTCCATCTTAAAACAAAAAACAAAAACAAAATTGGGCACAGTGGTGTACAATGTAATCACAGTACTTGCAAGACTGGGACAAGAAGATAGAAGGCTCAAGACCAGTTTTCGCAACTTAGCAAGACCTTATTTCAAAATAAAAAACAAAGTCGGGTGTTGGTGGTGCATGCTTGTAATCCCAGCATTCAGGAAGCAGAGACAGGAGGATCGCGGTTCACGGACAGCCTCAGCTACTTAGTGAGGCCCTTCTCAACTTAGTGAGACCCTGTCTCAAAATAAAGAATAAAAAATAGGGCATAGGGTGTACCTCAGAGGCCGAATGCCCCTGAGTTCCATCCCCAGACCCACAAAATAAATAAATAAATAAAGAAAGAAAGAAAGAAAGGAAGGAAGGAAGAAAGAAAGAAAGAAAGAAAGGAAGGAAGGAAAAAAAATAGCCAGGCGTGGTGGTGCACGCTTGTAATCCCCGTACTTGGGAGGCAGAGACAGGAGGATCGCGCAGGTTTGAAGCCAGACACGCTGGCTTAAGAGACTCTGTTTCCAAATAAAAAAGTATAAAAATAGGTCTAGGAGTGTAACCCGGAGGTAGAGGGTTTCCAGGAATCCCAGTACCACCAATAAATAAATAAATAAATAAAAATAAGTAAAAAAGGATGAGGATGTGTAGCTTGGAGATGGAATGCCCCTGGATTTAATCCCAGGTACCAAAAACAAAACAAAAGATCATACCACTAACATTACAATAACAAAATAAATCCTTTTGCATGACTCTGCAATTCCAGTATTATCAAGCTGTGTTCATTATGAATCAGGATACAATCCCAGGAAGTCCTGAAGTGATGAAAGCATTCTCAGAAACCTGGAGATGCTTTTTCATCCCAAGATACATAGGAACTGCTTTTAGAATCCTGCTCAGCTCTCTACAAGTTCAGGGAGCATTAATTCAGCACACACATACAGGCACACACTTGCACAGAGCCTATATAACTACATAGTCACTTGGGGAGGGCACAGACTCTAAGGAATAAGCTAAATGAGAAGTTTAGTTTCATAAATCTAGTATTAAAATATAGAAACGAAGGAGATCAGAGTGCCTGGTGGCCCATGCTTATAACCCAGTACTTGGAAGGCTCACTATACATTCAATAAGAAAACATCAAGGCCTAGCTGTGGATGCTTGTCCAGCTCCCAGATAGGAAATGCAACTTTTCTTTTTTACATAAAGAATTCACTCAGCTGGGCGTGGTGACACATCCTTGTAATCCCAGTAATTGGGAGGCTGAAACAGGAGAATCACAGATTCATGACCAGCCTCAGCTGCTTAGTGAGGCCCTCTGCAACTTAGTGAGACCCTGTTTCCAAATAGAAAATAAAAAAAAGGAAAAAGGAAAAAAAATTAAAAGAAACCCATGTGGTCATGAAAAGTCCTGACTCTAATCTTTGGGCAATTTGTAAGAAGCTAGGGTGCAACAGGGGACATCCTACCTCTCAAGTACTAAAAATCATTCCTCTGCTGGGAGGCTGCACCTTAGGGCACCACACTTGTCGCCTCTTTAAGTCAAACAGGGGAACTTTTAGTTATTTGTTGTTTTTTTCTGTGTGTGGTACTGGAGGTGGAACCCAGAGGCTTTTCTGCCTCAGGGCTATACTCCCAGACCTATTTCTACTTTATTTGGAAATAGGGTCTCACTAAGTAGCTAAGGCTGGCTTCGAACCTGTGCGATCCTCCTGTCAGCCTCCCAAGCCCACCCATGCCAGGCTTGAACTTTTAGTTTTTTTTTTTTTTTTTTTTGGTGGTACTGGGGTTCCTGGAAGCCCTTCTATCTCTGGGCTACACTCCCAGACCTATTTTTACATTTTTATTTGGAAACAGGGTCTCCTAAGCCAGCGCGCGCGGCTAGCTTCGAACCTGCGCGATCCTCCTGTCTCTGCCTCCCAAGCGCGGGGATTACAAGCGTGCGCCACCACGCCCGGCGAACTTTTAATTTTTGAGACAGTTTCACAATGTTGCCCAAGCTGGTCTTGAAGTACGACGCTCAACCAATCTTGCTGTCCTAGCTTCCTGAGTAGGTGTCCAACACTTGGCTATACAGATGAACTTTCTTGTTTTTTCGGTACTGGGGACAGAACCAAGGAGCATTCTACCTTTGAGCTATATATACCCCAGCCCTATTTTTTATTCTTTATTTTGAAATAGGGTCTCAATGAGTTGCAAAGGACCTCACTAAGTAGCCTCAGCCTCCTGAATGCTGGGACTACTAGGGTGCACCACCACGCCCGGCCTACAGCTGAACTTTGACTGCCAGGACTTGCTCACTCACCAACCATGCCCTTACAGGTTTCCTGTCCTTAAGCCTCATTATGGGTGTGGGATCCAGGACACACTTACCGCTTTTTCCGACGCTTTGCAGTCTGCTCCTCTGCGGCAATTTTGTTCTTTTCCAGTCTCTTCTGAAACTCAGCATCCAATTTTTGCTGCAAAAACCCCACATGATTTAGACATGCCTTGGATTGGTTAAGCTGCAGTAGGTCTTGCTTGGGCTAGGTGTGAAAGTTCTAGAAGTCACATTATTAGGAGTACTACATACATTATCTGTGTCCCTAGAGCCACATTTTTTTTTTTTTTTTTTTTGGTGATAGTGAGGATTGAACTCAAGGGTATTCTACCACTGAGCCACATACCAAACCCTTTTTAAAAGTTTGAAACAGGGTCTAAGTAATATGCTGGCCTTGAATTCACAATCCTCCTGTCTTAGTCTCCCAAGTACTGGGATTATAGGCTTGTACCACTGTACCCAGCTCCCAGGGACACTTGAACTTCCCTCCAACCCCTGCCGCAACTATACCTCCAACCCTATGTTTTATTCTTTATTTTGAAAGAGTCTCACTAAGTTGCAGAGGACCTCACAAGTTGCTGAGGACGGCCATGAACCTGTGATTCTCCTATTTTACTTTTATTTAAAACAAGATCTCAGCCGGGCATGGTGGCGCATGCTTGTAATCCCCGCGCTTGGGAGGCGGAGACAGGAGGATCGCACAGGTTCGAAGCCAGCCGTGCTGGCGTAAGAGACCCTGTTTCAAAAATATAAAATAGGTCTGGGAGTGTAGCCCGGAGGAAGAAGGGCTTCCAGGAACCCCAGTACCACCAAAAAAAAAAAAAAAAAAAAAAAAAAAAAAATCTATTGCTGAGGCTGTTCTCGAACTTGCGATCTTCCTGTCTCGGCCTCTCAGGTACCGATTACAGACCTTTGCCACTATACCCAGCTGAAACTGTTAATTCTCAAGGCCCTCATACACCCTTTGTTATGTCCTAGTATCATGAACATTTTTGCATTTAGACAATTTTCATATCTTTTTTATGTAGCCTAGGTCCTGTTTGTCTCAATTTTATAAAGACTATGACTCACCGGTTCCTTTCCAGCTGTACCTCCTCATGCTACATGTACTCTTGAAAAATGTTTCTTCTAGAAAATAGAAATGCTCACTAGGGCTCTCCAGTCTCCTTAATCACTGACCTTCTCTGCCATGGCATCCATGTAGTCCTGTCGCTGATACTCTCTCCGGCGCAGATGCCTGTACACATGGAACTCTCCACTGCCAGCCCCAGCACTTGAACCTATAACCAGAACGATCCAGGGTTCTTGATGAATTCCAGTTACCAATACAGGCTACCCTGATCAATAAAGGAGTAAAAAAAATCTACAAGTAATGAAAGGTACCCTTTTCCACTTATGCCCCAGAGCAAATACAGTGCCTCGCATATTTACAGTCACTATTAATTACTTGCTGCATGAATGCTAATTATGAAGTCACTAAAAAATCTACTCTAATGTGGTATTAAGAGAAGGAACAGAGCTGGGCATGGTGGCACATGAAATCCCAACATTTGGGAAGCTGAGACAGGAGGATCTAGGTTCATGGACAGCCTCAGCTACTACTTAGTGAGGCCCTTTGCAACTCAGTGAGACCTTGTTTCAAAGTAAAGAATAAAAAATAAGGTTGGGGGTGTAGCTCAGAGGTAGAATGCCTGGGTTCCATTCCCAGTATCACAGAGAGAGAGGAGAGAGGAGAGAGGAGAGAGGAGAGAGGAGAGAGAGAGGAAGAGAGAGAGAGAGAGAGAGAGAGAGAGAGAGAGAGAGAGAGAGAGAGAGAGAAACACACAGACTTTGGTTTAAAGACCAGAAATTCAGCCAGGCATGGTTGTACATACTTGTAATCTCAGTACTAGGAAGGCTGAGACAAGAAGATCGTGGTTTGCAGCCAGCCTCAACTACTTAGTGAGGCCCTCTGCAACTCAGTGAGACTCTGTTTAAAAAAAAAGAACTCAGAGCCTAGGGTGGTGGCACATGCTTATAATCTCAGCATTTGGGAGGCTAAGACAGGAGGATCACAGTTCAAGGACAGACTCAGCTATTTAGTGAAGTCCTTTGCAACTCAGTGAGACCCTGTTTCAAAATAAAGAATAAAAAATAGGGCTGGGGGTGTAGCTCAAAGGTAGAATGCCCCTGGCTTCCATCCCCAGTGCCACAAAAACAAAAACTAAAACAAAAAATAAAGAATTAAAAAATAGGGCTGGGGGTATAGCTTGGAGGTAGAATGGCCCTGGGTTCAATCCCCAGGACTGCAAAATAATAAATAAAAAACCAAAAATAAAGACCAGAAACTTTATTAGAGGACCATAACCTCCCTACCTCTTCCATGACTGCATATTCGATATGCTAGGTTTCTTACAAGTCAAAAACATGTATAGTAAATGAAATAAGGTTACAAAAACAGTATGTGTAAGATGGGCATGGTGGCACAAACCTGTAATCCCAACACCTGAGAGACTGACAGAAGTATTGAAGGTTCAAGGCCAGTATGATTCAGTTTCAATTAAAAAAAAAAAAAAGCAGGAGTACAGTTCAGAGGTAGAATGCCTGTGGATTCAATCCCCAGCCCTATAAAAAAAAATTTTTTTAAGTATTTGTTAGGCCGGGTGTGGTGGCACAGCATTCGGGAGGCGGAGACTAGAGGATTGAGGTTCTTGGACAGCCTCAGCTACTACTCAGTGAAGCCCTTTGCTACTCAGTGAGACCCTGTTTCAAAAAATAAAGAATGTCGGGCGTGGTGGCGCACGTTTGTATTCCCTGCACTTGGGTGACTGAGACAGGAGGATCGTCCAGGTTCAAAGCCAGCCTCACTGGCTTAAGAGACCCTGTTTCCAAATAAATATAAAATAGGTCTGGCAGTGTAGCCTGGAGGTAGAAGGGTTTCCATCCCCAGGACCACCAAAAAAAAAAAAAAAAAAAAAAAAATTGGGCTGGCAATGTAGCTCGGAGGTACAATGCCCCTGGGTTCCATCCCCAGTACTGCAAAATATAAATAAATAAATAAATAAATAAATTAGTTTAATAACAAAGTATTTGTAGAACTAAATTTTTAAATTAAGAGTGGTTTTGAGTATAAAGATGTGTGGAAAATGATATGATAATGTTTCAAGTGGAATGATAAAATTACAGGTGATTTCTAAATTGTGTGTGTGTGTGTGTGTGTGTGTGTGTGTGTGTGTGTGTATCAAATCTGTGATTCTCCATCTTGGCTTCCCCAAGTATTGGGATTACACATGTGTGCCACAATGCCTGGATTGTTCTAATTATTTTTATGCCTCTATTACTTGTTTCTATTTACAACTAATACATGTTAATTAATAACCCAACAATAATAAAAATATTTTCGATTAAAAAAATACAATGCAGCCAAGTGTGGTGGCGCACACTTGTAATCCCAGCATTTGGGAGGCTGAGATCGGAGGATCACGGTTCGCGGACAGCCTCAGCTACTTAGTGAGGCCCTCTGCAACTCAGTGAGACCCGGTTTCAAAATAAAGAATACAAAATTGGGCAGGGGGTATAGCTCGGAGGTTGAATGACCCTGGGTTCCATCCCCAGACCGAAAAAAATAATACAATGCATTAAGAAGAATGCAGAAGAACGTTCTATAGTGCCAAACCATAAGCAATACCCCTTCACTGTAAGAACAAAATACTAGACTGCTGCCAGGCTTGGTGGCCCATGCTTGTAATCCCAGCATTTGGGAGGCTCAGACAGAAGGATCGTGGTTTTGAGGACAGCCCCAGCTACTTAGTGAGGCCCTTTGTAATTCAGTGAGACCCTGTTTCAAAGTAAAGAATGAAAAGTAGGGCTGGGGGTGTATCTCAAAGGTAGAATGCCCCTGGGTTCCATCCCCAGTAACACACACACACACACACACACACACACACACACACACACACAGAGGAAAAAAAAACCCAAAAACAAAACCATAAAAAAGACCACTGTAAAAACCTTTTTATCTATCAAAGATCTAATTAACAAATAACCACTGCAATTTTTATATCTATCTTTAAAAATATTTACACACTCTCTCAGACAAAAGATATTACCCATTACATCTCGGACAAATTCCGGGGGAGGTCGAGGTGCCCATTCACTCATTTTTTCTGGAATTGGAACCGCTTTGTCCTGCAATATTTAAACAGGAAAGCATTTACAAGTGTAAACCTACTAACAAAGTTACATTCCTTACAACCAAAGACAAGCGAGGAGAGCTGCTGTGATCTTCAAATTTTCTGTCCTCCCCTCTGTCTTGGCTCTACTTCATTCTGTATACGTTAGGCTGTATAGCCCATAGCCTTCCTCAGGTTACACTTTCCAAAGCACAACTCAGAAATCTATCACCATCTAGTTTATGGCTAGAAACCTCCAACTTTAACTCTACTAGAGGGGCACTGAGGCCCCAGGAGAGGGGGTGGGAAGGCAAGAAGCATCTTGCTCAAGTGTCTTGGCCAATGCCTCTCTATCAGTGGGTGCTGTTTAGAAGAAATAAACCTTCTCACTAACCCACAGAATCCATCTTCTCAGTCTAACGCTTTCGCTCACAGGAAGTTAAGTTAGAAATGGCCCTAGAGCGCTCCACGGCGCCTTTATGCGGTTTGGGCTCAAACACCCAAACACCAGGACAGACGGAAGCTCAGTATCTGCGGGGCAGCCTGCTCCTTCCCGAGGACTACTCTGGGGTGCTGCGTTTCTGGGTCTGGAGGCTGGGAATGTGGGCGCGGGGACCCCAGGCGCCAGCCGGATGGGACGCGCCGCGGCGCCCACGCTCCTCACCGGGTTCTTCATGAGCCGCTCCAGCTTCAGCTTCTGCTCCTCCGCCGCATTCTTGGGGATGACGAGCGTCTGCGGCTCTTTTTTGGGCCTCGGCGGTCGCACAGAAGAGGCAGCCGAACTCGCCATGACAGCTTTCTTTCCTCTCCGGGGAGCGGCGGCGCGCGCGTATGACGTCACAGCCGCGCGCACGTATGACGACATAGTCAGGCGCCGGCGACGCACGCGCAGTCTGGAGCAGGGCGGGGCGGGGCGGAATGGCAAGCCGGAAGCGGTCTGCTGAATATTTATGAGCCCGTGGCCGATCTGGTTTATTTTAACCAAAGCTGATTTATTTCACTTCCTGTTTCTGAACAAATCAGTGCATCCGGACGCCCACGTCCCTGGGGGAGCGATGGCCTTTCATGCCCGAGTGACCTCTCAGGGCCCTTTGGGCTCGTCGTGGTCCAGGTCTCGCCGCCCTGCTGTGGCTCCAGCACCTCCTCCCGCCCAGCTCCTCTGTCCTCTGGGCTTTGTCTCTGCGAGTCCTTAGGTCTGATTCCTACTCCCGCCTTCCTCCCCCATCTTGACATTCTCCAGTTTATATTAGCATAAACATGTTACTGAGTTTCCCGAAGAGTAGGGCGGATCTCCTTTGTCACCTTGGAATTACTCTGTATCTGTCCCCTAGCAAATATAAGTGGATGAGTTTTTCTTTTGTGTGTGTGTGTGTGTGTGTGTGTGTGTGTGTGTGTGTGTGTGTGTGTGTGTGTGTGGTGCTGGGGATAGGACCCAGGGGCATTCTACCTCCGAGCTACACCCCCAACCCTGGTTTTTTGTTTGTTTGTTTGTCTTTTCTTTTTGCGGTACTGGGGATGAAATCCAGGGGTATTCTACCTCTGAGCTACACCCTCAGCCCAATTTTTTTATTCTTCATTTTATTTTTATTTATTTATTTTGGTGGTACTGGGATTCCTGGAAGCCCTTCTAACTCCGGGCTACACTCCCAGACCTATTTTTTATTTTTTTATTTGGAAACAGGGTCTCTTAAGCCAGCAAGGCTGGCTCCGAGATAGTGGTCCTCCTGTCTCCACCTCCCAAGCAAGGGGATTACAAGCGTGCCCCACCACGCCTGGCTTTATTCTTTATTTGGAAACAGAGTCTCACTGAGTTGCAAAGGGCCTCACTAAATAGCTGAGGCTGATTGCGAACCTGGATCCTCCTGTCTCAGCCTCCCAAATGCTAGGATTAGAAGCATGTGCCACCACCTGGGGCTCCCAGCCCTGTTTTGTATTATTTGGAAACTGTCTCACTAAGTTGCAGAGGGCATTACTAAATTGCTGAGGCTGGTGTGAACCTGGGATTTTCCTGTCTGAGCCTCCCAAGTACTAGGATTACTAGGGTACTCCACCGTGCCCACTTGAATTTTTATGTAAAAAAGAAAAACTGCATCTCCAATCTGAGAGCTGGCCAGACGTTCATAGCAAGGCCTTGATGTTCTCATTGAACATGATTTCCCAGAACACTCACATCACACAGGGCCATCCAGTGTCATGATGGAGCAAGTCATAACAGCTCTGTAGCTGAGTGGGGTAAAGCTGAGACAGAAGGATCACAGATTCACAGCCAGCCCCAGCAACTTAGCAAGGCCCTCCACAACTTAGCGAGACCCTGTTTCAAAATAAAACAGAGTAGAGGTGTAGCTCAGAGGTAGAATGTCCCTGGATTCAATCCCCAGACACGCACGCACGCACGCACGCACGCACGCACGCACGCACGCACGCACATCTAATAATCCCCACATCCTGACACCGTTTAAGCCAGAGTAAATGCAGGATGACTTGAATCCTCCCTCAAATCACCTTACCCAAGCCCAGATCCTATTAAAAGCTCTTTTTCCCACCCTTTGCCTGAGGAAAGTGTAGTTTGCTTTCCTGCAACAAGCCACAAACCCAGTCATCCAATTTGTTTGATTTCAGGTGTGTTCTTGGTGGTCTTCACGGCTGTTGGTTTCCTTGTCTGTCATTTGCCGCCCCTTGTAGAGCTGACGCTGTGCCCCAGGATCTGGGGCACAGCCAGGACCACAGCAAGGAGCTCAATAAACATTTATTGGACGAACATGGCACCTTGGGGGCAGGCCCCTCGATGCTCCTGCTGCCTTCTCAGCCCAGGATCGCTCTCGAACTGGGTTCCCAGGCTAATGGACAGGTGGGCAAAGGGCGGTACTTGGAGGCTGGAACATTAGTTCTCTAAAGGTCATTCCTGGCTGCCTCACAGGGGGAAGTTATCCAAAGGTGAGGAGACTTTACGGAAGTCCTTGAGAGGCTCAGCTACATCATTGGAGCCTGGGAAGGGATTGCCCTGGCTGGGATCATGCACACAAATTCACCCTCCATTACACACCCTAGCCACCTAGTACCTTGCTTTTCTCCAGATACTCCACAAAACAGACTTTACCTGGAGTGTCTTTTCTTCCCTGAAGAATCCCCACATAGCCTTCTTAACTTGACTTAAATGCTACCTCCTCCACGAAGACTTCTCTGATTGCCGTCCCCATACTTCAGGCAGTAAAACACTCTCTTCTAGGGACTTCCTCTCCTCTGGAGCTGGGTGGCTGGCATGTTATCATGTCCTCACCACCTGCCTTCTGGTCTTAGGGCTAGGCCCTCATTCAACATCTAGCCCTGGCTTGGCATAGAGCAGTTGCTTCCAGAATGCTTGGGGAATGGAGGCAGGAAAACACGCACACAAGCAGGCATGGTGGCTCACGCTTGTAATGCCAGTACTTGGGAGGCTGAGACAGGAGGATCACGGGTTCGAGGACAGCCTCAGATACTTAGTGAGGCCCTCTGCAACTTAGTGAGACCCTGTTTCAAAAATAAAGAATAAAAAATAGGGCTGGGAGTATAGCTTGGAGGTAGAATGCGTCTGGGTTCAATTCCCAGCTACACACACACACACACACACACACACACACACACACACAAAACACACATACATCAAAAGTGAACGAATGTGTCTATGAGATGATCAAATTATGGAAGAATGAATGCATAAGGCAGTTAAATGAGTTTGAGAAAGACACTCAAATAAATGGTCACTCAACAGCTAAATAAAACCATGAAATATTAGAGTCACAGAGAGTTACGGAGCCCGGAGGGCAGGGACAACAGCTCTCTGGTTGGCAGCTGTCCTCCTGGCAGCCCCAGCTCAGGGTCTGGCACAGAGACAGTGCTTGGCAGATAGCGGCTAGACGGAAGTTAAGTATGGATGGAGAGAGTGAGGCGGCAAAGAGTTAAGGCCTATGGGCGTGGAGGAGCTGGTAATCACCTTGACGTCTAAGTTGCTGAAATGTTTTTGTCCTAATTATACAGAGAAGGATGAGGCGCAGAGGAGAAAGCAATCGGCTCAGGGTCACGCGGACTCAAATGCAGCAGTCTGGGCCTGGGGCTCTGACGGTCTGCATGGTTATGAGACTCAGATGGATGGGACAAGACTCTGGTGGGGGCTGTTCATAGGCCGCCCTCCTAGGGCTGAGACCAGATTAGAGATTTTGCCTCTTGGCCTTCAAAGGTACCCACCCTCTCAGCCTAGGTGCCCCGCAGGACTCAGCCCCAGAGTGATGTCCCACCTGCCACTAGAGGGCAGCAAAGCCCCACCCGGGCCCATCAGGCCCACAAGCTGCCGGACTCTGCTTCACGTCCCTGAGATCCAGACCTGGGCACCTGCGGAGCAAGATCTACCACCTTGAAGATACAAATGCCTTGGGGTCGGGGGTACCTGAGTCAAAGATCGGTTTAACCAACCCTAGGCTGGGGCAGCAACTTAATCTCTCTAAAGCTATTCCCTTAACTGCAAGGTATATAATATATATAAGGCTATATCCTTATATATGCAATCTACCTTAGACACTGGCTGCAGATGAAGGGATGTGTGGATACACACTGTCCACGTCAGCACAATGCCCGACACTCAATAGGGGGGTAACTACCTCTCTAAGTTGGGTCCTGTGTGGGACTTTCGGTGCTAAAACCAAGAGTCTCAGGAAACTGGGACAATTGGTCACCCTAGAGGGATAGGCACTCCATCATTTGAGCTTCCCACCGAATTAGCGAGGCAGTGGTCTTTCTACAGTGGTCCTGTTGCCAGTGACAAAAGAACAGACCCACCGACGGAGAGAAAAACAAAGGCGGAGGCTTGGGGTGGGGCTCAGTGGTAGAGCGCGTGCCTGGTGTGCATTGGCTAGGCGCACTGGCCCTGGGTTTCATCCCCAGCACCATCAAAAGAAAAAGGAAAACCAAGCAAGACAGCGGACGCCTGTGATCCCAGTAGGTGGGAGGCTGAGACAGAGGAGGATCGCAAGGCCGGCCTCAGCAATTTAGTAAGACTGTTTCAAAATAGAAAATAAAGATTTGGGTCTAGCTTGGAGGTAGAATGGGCCTAGGTCCAATGTGTGTGTGTGTGTGTGTGTGTGTGTGTGTGTGTGTGTGTGTGTACATATATACACCCACTGGAGTACACCAGTCCAGAAAAGAGCTTGTTACTTTCTCATAAAGTTAAACATACACTTTGTAACTGGCAATCTCTCTCCTGGGTACTTTTATTAGAGAAGCAGAGAGTGGCCTCACTAAAAAATTCAGCCTTTTGCAATTTAGTGAAATCTTGTTTCAGAATAAAAAAAATAACCGAGAGGATCCCAGGTTCACAGCCAGCTTCGGCTACTTAGCGAGGCCCTCCCCAACTTAGTGAGATCGTGTTTCAAAATAAAGGAATAAAAAATAGGGATGGGGGTATAGCTTAGAGGTAGAATGCCCCTGAGCTCAACCCCCAGTCCTGCAAATAAATAAATAATAAAATAAAAGGGCTGGGAATACAGCTCAGAGATAGAATGGTAGAATGCCCCCAGGTTCACACACACACACACACACACACACACACACACACACGTGTTCATTTTGGCTGATGGTTCTATAAGTCCTGGTCAAGGGCTTGCATCTGGTGACTGCATTTTTGCTGGCGGAGTCCTGAGGTGATACAAGGTATCACAGGCAGGAGACAGCAGATGCCCTTGTGTATCTCTTCTGGTCTCTCTTCTTTTTTGGGGTGGTGGTGGTAGTACTGGAGATTAAACCCCAGGGCATTCTACCTTTGAGCTACACCCCCAAGCTCTTTTCATTTTAAAACAGAATTGCTCTAAGTTGTTGAGGCTGGCCTTGAACTTGCTGTCCTCCTGTCTCAGCCTCCTAAGTACTGAGGACTACAGGCATGCACCATCATTATTCCCCGGAACTCTCCCTCTTCTTATAAAGTTACAAGGATTTAACCAGGTGCAGTGGCACATACCTGTAATCCCAGAACGAGGGAGGATGAGATAGGACAGTAGCAAGTTTGAGGGCAGCCTCAGCAAGTAGTGAGACTCTCATCAACCTAGTGAGACCCTGTTTCAAATAAAAACAAAACTTGGCTGGTGTGTAGCTTGGAGGTAGAATGCCCTGGGTTCAATTCCCAGTGCCACACAGAAAAATAAATTTATAAGGATTCTCTCAGGCTCCCCCCATGACCTTATCTATTTCTAGCCACCTCCCAAAGGCTCAGCCTTGTAACACCATAGTCAAATTAAGTTTCCACCCTCTTAATACTTTGCAATGGGGACTAAAGTCCAGCATGAGTTTTTATGGGTTGAGGGGACAAACCATATTCAAAGCAGAGCAGATAGCCAGGTGTGGTGGCGCACGCTTGTCATCGCAGTACTTGGGAGGCTGAGACAGAAGGATTGCAGGTTCAAAGCCATCCTCAGCAACTTAGTGAGGCCCTCTGCAACTTAGGAAGACCATGTTTCCAAATATAAAAAATAAAATAGGTGTGTGTGGGGGTATAGCCTAGCAGTAAAAGGCCCCTGACTTCCATCCCCAGTACCAAAAAAAAAAAAAAAAAAAAAAAAGACAAAAACAAGAAAAAAGCAGAGCAGGTGCATCAGGGGACTGCACTGGGTCCCTGGCCTTTCTCAGCCCCTGACCCTGCTAGTATCACCTGTGTCCCATATGGCTTTGAATAACCTCCTGTGAATATGTGAGTCACCCATAAACCCTCTGCTGAGCTTCACACACAGCCAAAGGCCATGATCAAGATGCCCCAATCCAATGATCGGTGATCAGTCAATAACCTGTGCAGTGCAATGTGGCAGGCTTTTTTTTTTTTTTTTGGTGGTACTGGGGATGGAACCCAGGAAACCAAGGGTGTAATCACCTTTGAGCTACACCCCTGGCCCTATTTTTTATTCATTATTATTAATTATTATTATTATTATTATTATTATTATTATTATTATTATTATTTTGGTGGTACTGGAGCTCCTGGAAGCCCTTCTACCTCCGGGCTACACTCCCAGACCTATTTTACATTTTTTTTTTTTTGGAAACAGGGTCTCCTAAGCCAGCGCCCGCGGCTGGCTTCGAACCTGCGCGATCCTCCTGTCTCTGCCTCCCAAGCGCAGGGATTTCAAGCGTGCGCCACCACGCCCGGATTATTCTTTCTTTCTTTCTTTTTTTTTGGTTTGTTTATTTATTTATTTATTTATTTATTTATTTATTTATTTATTTTTTGGTGGTACTGGGGTTCCTGGAAGCCCTTCTACCTCCGGGCTACACTCCCAGACCTACTTTTACATTTTTGTTTGGAAACAGGGTCTCCTAAGCCAGCGTGCGCGGCTGGCTTCGAACCTGCGCGATCCTCCTGTCTCTGCCTCCCAAGCGTGGGGATTACAAGCGTGCGCCACCACGCCCGGCTATTCTTTATTTTTTTGAAACAGGGTTTCACTAAGTTGCGGAGGGCCTCACTAAGTAGCTGAGGCTGGCCACGAACCTGCCATCCTGTCTCAGCCTCCCGAGTACCGGAATTACAGGCATGTGCCACTCTGCCCTGCCCCTAGCCTTCTTAATTTTTATTTTGAGACAGTCTGGCTAAGTTGCCTAGGCTGGACTCCAACTTGCTATCCTCCTTCTTCAATGTCCCAGGTAGCTGAGATTCCAAGTGTCTCACTAGGTTGATAAGAGTTTCTCGACTTGGTGAGGCTGTCCTTGAACCTGTGATCCTCCTCTCTCAGCCTCCCAAGTACTGGGATTACAAGCATACACCACCACACCCTGGGTTCAATCACCAGTCCCAAGAACAACAAGAAGGAAGCAATTCCCACTCAAGTCAGGAGAGTAGGGGTTGGGGTATCACTTAAGGATGGAGTGGTAGTGATGTGTTTAGCATGTGCAGGGCCCTAGCACCCCACCCACCCCAAACCAGAAGGTTGTTGTTCTTGGTACTGGTGATTGAACCCAGGGACATACTACCTCTGACATACACCCCCAACCCTTTATATATATTTTTTGTTTGTTTGGGTCTGGGTATGGAACCCAGAGAAATTTGACCTCCAAGCTATACCCCCTGCCCTATTCTTTATCTTGAAACAGGGTCTCACTAAGTTGCAGAGGGCCTTACTAAGTAGCTGAGGCTGTCTGCGAACTGTGATCCTCCGGTCTCAGCCTCCCCCTCCCCCCCAAAAAATATATATAAATATAAAATTTAAAAATATATATATACATATATACACACACACACACACACACACACACACACACACACACATATATATATATATATATATATATATATATATATATATATATTTGGTGGTGGTACTGGGGTTCCTGGAAGCCCTTCTACCTCCGGGCTACACTCCCAGACCTATTTTTACATATTTATTTGGAAACAGGGTCTCCTAAGCCAGCGCGTGTGGCTGGCTTCGAACCTGCGCGATCCTCCTGTCTCTGCCTCCCAAGCGTGGGGATTACAAGCGTGCGCCACCACGCCCGGCTATATTTTTTGTTTTTGAAACAGGGTCTTGTTAAGTTGCTGAGAGTCTTACTAAGTTGCTGAGGCTGGTCTTACACCTGCAATCCTCCTGTCTCAGCCTCCCAAGTACGGGGATTTCAGGTGTGTGCCATCAGGATCAGCTGCTTTTCCTCATATTTTAATATTTTTACCCAAATATTATCTCCAAAACTCCAGTTGAGGTTTTCCTGGTTTTGAAAGTCTACACCCTTGGAGTCCGTCATGAGGCATGTTCTCTTCTGTGGCTCCCTGAACCCTCTATTGCTCATGTCTTTTGTCAAAAAAGAGCTGCTCATTTGAATGTAGTCAAACATCGCTATTTCCTCTGTTGAGGGATTCTTGTATCCTATTTTGAAAAAAAAAATCATTTGTTATCCCATGGTTGCAAAGAAAACTCTTTTACATTATTTTTAGAATTCTTTATTGTCTTGCCTTTCACATTTAGATCTATAATTTGCTTAAAATTATCTTTTGGGTTTGGTGTAGAAGCTTAATTTCATTTTTCTCCCATATTGATGACTAATCTTCCCAGAACCTCTTATTGAAGTTTTACTTCCAATCTCAACACAAGTTTATTCTGGCCATCGCCAATGGCAACCAGCTCCGCGCAGCTGTGCGCGAACTCTCAGGGGCACTACCCGACTCTTGCTTCATGCTCTGGGGCCCACTTGGTACTCTTAGGTGTATAGGCCGGGAACTGTGGGAAGTTGACGTGACCTGTGGAGCGCCTCCGCAGTGGGGATGGGAGGTGGGCAATGATTGCTTTTTCCTCCCTTCCTCTCTGGGTCAATCTTCCCAGTCTCCTACTTTCTATCCCTTTGCCCAAAATAGAATATTCATACTTCTGGGGGGAACCCAGGCGCTGGACATTGGTGCTGGAAATGGCTCAAGAAAGCAGCCCTTCAGAGCTGCATGCCTTTTAGCCCAGTACTTGGGAGGCTGAGGCAGGAGGAGTGCAGGTTCTAAGCCAGCCCCAGCTACTTAGTGAGACTGTTTCCAAATAAACAATAAAATGGGACTAGGGGTGTAGCCCAGAGGTAGAAGGCCCCTCGGTCCCATTCTCAGTACCAAAAAAAGGATGAGGATGAGGAAGAAGGAGGAGGAGGAGGAGGGTGAGGAAGAAGGAGGAGGAGGAGGAGGACAAGAAGAAAGCAAAGCAAGCAGCAGCCCCTCAGGATGGGGTCAGGGAGGTGGCTCCTCCTGTGGACCGGCTGCAACAAGGACCCTCTGCTGGGGGTGGGCAGGACATTGAGAAGCGTGGATGGGGCGGCGCCATGGTTACTAGTTCCCTCTCCTGTGATGGGCTGAGATGTGGGAAGAAGGTGAAGCGTTGGTTTGTGTACCAATGAATGGCCCTGGCAAGACCTGAGAGCAATGGAAGCGGTGAGGACTGTGCTGTGGGGTGCCTGCTGTTAGCCGTCTAGAAGGATGCAAAGGAGAAATGCACTCAGCTTAACCAACCATCAACTCAGAGCAGACTACAAAAGTGAGAAGCTCTCCAGTGTGATAGTCGTGGGAAAAGAGGCGAGTGAACATCACCTCCGGACGGCTGACCTCCAGGTGCATGGTCTATCCTCTCCTAAGCCATCCCAGTGATGGCGCCGTGGGTCCATATGGGAGGAGCCACGGGCAGGGCTGAAGGCGGCGCATGCCTCTCTCTCACCAAGGCTGCTGCGTGTGTTGTGGCTGCTGAAGCCCGCACAGAGTGGCCGGGCAGAGCACCAGCCTTCGAGGAGCCCAGCCAGCCTCGTGGAGGCAGGTCGATTGCACTCGCTGCCTTTTCTCTTAGAGAGGCAGCATTGATTGGTCTTACTGGAATGGACCCCACATCAGATACAGGTTTGCCTTCCCACCTCACCTCTGCCAGCACCAGCGTTGGAGGGCTTGCAAAATACGTCCGATTTGCTGTAAGGGATCCTGCACGTCATCTCTTCCAACCGAGGGATTGTTTTATGGCAGAAAGATGCAACGCAATGGGAGGAATATGTACCACAATACCTGAAAGCAGCCGACCGAAGGAGCACAGAGTAGACGACAAGATTCTTAGATGAAGCATCCACCAAGGAACAGGCTGAGAGGGGGAGTGGTGTCCCAGGGTGTGCCGGACGTGCCGGATGTGTCCAGGACGTGCAGGATGTGCAGGCCGAGAGGGGGAGTGGTGTCCCAGGGTGTGCAGTGCAGGACACGGTGCTGCGTCCCCGCGTTGGAATTCGTGGCTTTGGGAAGCAAAGGGCGGGAGGGGGAGTGGCCCTGCTCACTCCTGCTCCCAAGTTTCTCACCCAGGAAACCAATAAATCTCTTTCTTTAAACTTAGCTCATCTGGATGAGAGATTCTGATTTCTGCGTGTGAGGAAACACTGAAGGGCCAGTGTGGGGTCTAGTGAATTTGAAGCTGTGATAAATTGAACCTGCTCATTTGGGGGTTTTACTCCAGAAAAATAGCAGTCTAAAAAAGGGGTGGAAATCATTGAACTTGAGCAGCTAGATATAATTGCTCATGAAGAGCTGGGTTTCTGTTATGGAGGAGCAAGTCTAAAATGAGGGATTTACTGAGGACCTCTTTCTTTCTTTCTTCTTTCTTTCTTTTCTTTCTTTCTCTTCCCCTTTGGAATGGGGGATTGAACTCAGGTTATTCTACCTCTAAGCTACACACCTGTCCCTTTATTGATTCATTTTTTATTTTGAAACAGAACCTAGCTAAATTGCTGAACCTAGCCAGGTTCTGTTTAGAAAAAATAACTGTGATCAAACCTGTGATCCTCCTGTTTTAGCCTCCCAAGTACTAGGATTACAGGCATGTGCCAAGACTCCCAGCCTGGGGACCATTTCTTGATGTTTCTATATCTGGTGATAATGGAAAATGGATAAATGCAAAAACTATAACCTTGCAAAAATAAAGAAACTCCAAGAGCTGAGTTCTCAGGAATGAAAACCTGCGTCAATCCACCATGTCAAGGCTCTGGCCATGGGTAAGGAAAATCTCGAATGGAGGGTGGAGGATGGAGATGCTATGTATAAATCGTGACTTTGCGCTGTGTGTGGTGACGCGTGCCTATAATTCCAGTACTTGGGAGGCTGAGACAAGAGGACCACAGGTTTGCAGGCGGACTCAGCAACTTAGTGAGGCCCTCAGCAAATTAGTGGAATCCTGTTTACCCTATTTTCAATGTAAATACTAAAATAGGGCTCGGCATGTAGCTCAGATATAGAATGCTTTTGGATTCAATCCTTAGCACAGGAGAAAAGAAGAGAGAGGGAGGAGGGAGAGAGAGAGGAAGTTAGTTATGACTTGGAGCAGTTGAGGCAGTGAGAAGTGCAGGTTCAGGTTGTCCAGTTAACCTTTGGTCACTGAGTCTTTGGTAGAAATTACGTCCAGGGACTTTTTCTGTGTGTGTGTGTGTGTGTGGTCCTGGGGATAGAACTCAGGGGCTTCTACCTCTGAGCTACACCCCTGGACTGTTTTATAATTTATTTTGAAAGAAGATCTCACTAAGTTGCTGAGAACCTCACTAAGTAGCTGAGGCTGGCTTAGAACCTGCATGTTCCTCCTGTCTCAGCCTCCCAAGTACTGGGATTACAAGCAGGCACAACCATCCCTGGCTCCAGAGACCATTTGAAGGCTCTGTGATGGATAGGAAAAAATAGAATACATGGTGGGATCTGAGAGCCAAAAGCGCTGAACTTGTAGAGAAAGTGCTCATGAAAGGGATGGTGGCGCGTGCCTTTAAACGCAGGACTTGGAGGTTGAGACAGGAAGATTGCCTGTTCGAGGACAGCCTCAGCAATGTAATGAGACTCTCAGCAACCTGGTGAGACTCAGTTTCAAAACGAAAGCTTAGCCGGGCGTGGCGGCGCACACTTGTAATCCCCGCGCTTGGGAGGCAGAGACAGGAGGATCGCGCAGGTTCGAAGCCAGCCGAGCTGGCTTAAGAGACCCTGTTTCCAAGTAAAAAAATAAAAATAAAAAATAGGTCTGGGAGTGTAGCCCGGAGGTAGAAGGGCTTCCAGGAACCCCAGTACCACCAAAACAAACAAACAAACAAACAAACAAACAAACAAACATAAAAGGACTGGAGTATGTCTTGGAGATAGAATGCCTATGGGTTCAATCCCTAGAACTCAAAACAAAGCTCCTGTGGCCTTTGCACCTCTGCTGACCCCTCAGCTTTACAGAGGTGGCCTGGCACATTGACCTGAGTACAATTGCATCTTTCTGATTTTCTTCCCCATTTCTTGTTTGGGGCACGCAAGCATTCACGAACCTTTGCAAGTAGAAGGGAGGTTTTGTTTGTTTGTTTTTGTTTTTTGGTCCTCGGGATTGAACCCAGGGGCATTCTACCATGAAGCTACAACCTTAGCCCTTTAAATTTTTTTTATTTTTTTATTTTTTTATTTTTGAGGGTCTGGGGATGGAACCCAGGGGCATTCGACCTCCGAGCTACACCCCCTGCCCTATTTTTTATTCTTTATTTTGAAATCGGGTCTCACTGAGTCGCAGAGGGCCTCACTAAGTAGCTGAGGCTGTCTACGAACTGTGATCCTCTAGTCTCAGCCTCACAAATGCTGGAATTATAAGCACGCGCCACCACGCCCGGCTCAGCCCTTTTTTTTTTTTTTAATTTTGAAACAGGCTCTTGCTAGGTTACTTAGGGTCTTTCTCACTTGTTGAGGCTGTCCTCAAAGCTGCAATCCTCCTGTCTCAGCCTCCCAAGTGCTGGAATTACTGGCTTATGCCACACCACACCTGGTTTGCATACTTCCTTTTGTGTGTGTGTGGTAACAGGGATGAAATCCAGGGTCATTCAACCTCGGAGCTACACCCCCAGCCCTATATTTTATTCTTTATTTTGAAACAGGGTCTCACTGAGTTGCAAAGGGCCTCACTAGTAGCTGAGGCTGTCCATGAACCACGATCCTCCTGTCTCAGCCTCCCAAATGCTGGGATGACAAGCGTGCACCACCACGCCCGGCTCCATACTTCCTTCTTTATCCTTCTCAATCGTGTATTTTGCTTCCTGGGATCATCCATCCCCGGTATAAAATGCCAGTGTGCAAGCTCATGTGTCAGCTGTGCTTTCCGTGGAACCCAGGGTTAGACACCTGGGTAGTTTAGAGGTGTATTTTAAAATTTCCAAATATATGGGGATTTTCTAGTTCTTTTTTGTTGTTGTTATGATTTTCCAGCTTATTTGAATTGTGGTCAGAGAATATGCTCTGATTATTTCAATCCTTTGAAGTATGTTAAGGCTACGTTAGAGTCCAGTATGTAATTTCTGTAAATGTTTCATGTATACTTGAAAAGAACTTGCAATCTGCAATTAAAATGGTTTTCAATGCACAGTGATACACTTATAAATATTTAACAACTGGCTTCCTGGGGAATAAGAGGAAATAAAACTCTGATTTGTAGCATTTGTCTACCATGTTATAAATATTCCCACTGTGGTCAATTTCAGATTACCAACATGATATCAACTGGCTTACAGAAATCTTGAAAATTTAAAAATTGGCTCTCAGGAGACAATATGAGCCAGCCTCAGCATAGCATTGTGAGA
Source organism: Muscardinus avellanarius (assembly GCF_963383645.1). Taxonomy (NCBI): domain Eukaryota; kingdom Metazoa; phylum Chordata; class Mammalia; order Rodentia; family Gliridae; genus Muscardinus; species Muscardinus avellanarius. Next base: position 80,466,091 of record NC_137796.1, on the reverse strand, counting down.
CTTAATCGTCCATAGATTTAAGTTCAAATCTTTCATTTCCAAGCTGGGCATGGTGGCACACACTTGTAATCCCTGCGCTTGGGAGGCTGAGACAGGAGGATTGCACGGGTTCTAAGCCAGCCTCGGCTACTTAATGAGACCCTCTTTCCAAATAAAATATAAAATAGGTCTGGGAGTATAGCCCAGAGGTAGAAAGCCTCTGGGTTTCACCCCCAGTACCACCAAAAACAAAAAAATCTTCCATTTCCTATTCAACTATCCTGTTCAATATCCATATCCTGTTCAAATCTTCCACATACTATTGTTTAATTATTCTATCAGTTTCTAGTGAAAAGTGTGTTAAATTCTCCCATTATTTTTGAATATAGCTACTTCTCCTTGAAGATCTGTTAATTTTTGCCTTAAGATAAAATGATTAGGTACATACAAATTTATAGTCTGTTGTTTCTGCTGGATTTCTTCCATGAGATCTTGTCTCCTCGTATGTCTGGTTACTTTTTGTGTGTGTGTATTGCAGCTGAACCCAGGGCCTCATGCATAACAGGCAAGCATTCTACCATGAATCTACATCCTGCCACCTACACACACAGCCCTGCATGGTTATATTTAGTGGGCATTTAGGATTATATTAACTGCCTCTTGAGAGGATTTAAGTTTGCTTCTTCCATGACACACATTGCTAATGCTTGAGAGTTCTAGCAGTCTATGATTATTTTCATTCAATTTCATAAAATGCGATGATTAGAAGCTGGACTTCAGTCCATATGGGGCTGCTCCATTTCTGGCTCACTCTGATTCCTAAAATATAGCCTCTTGTGTGTGTATGTGTGTGTGTGTACATTTTTTTCTCCAAAGCACAGAGACTTTAATAGGGTCCTCAGTTTTGAAAAATTTTAAATTTAAACAATAGTTCCCTAATCTAGAAGGCTGTCAAAAATCTTGTTATTTTAAACATTCATCTATTTTTTCCCAGTTGACAGACAACTCCAGAAAAAAAGTGGTCTGAAATGCCGGGTTCACCTCTCTGGATTTCTGTCTTTTCTCAGACCTTTTAGCCTCAGAGTTCTTCTCTAACTCATTAACATTCCAATGCCTTCAAACAGACTAAAAAATATTTTGACCAGCCATTCTAACTTACTCAATGAGTGGGTTGGTTGGAGTTACTTAATGTGTCATCTCTAAGAATGAAAGTCTTTTTTTTTTTTTTTTTTTGCAGTACTGGGGATAGAACCAAAGGGCATTCTTCTGAGCTACACCCCTAGCCCTACTTTTTATTCTCTTTTTTTTTTGTGTGTGTGTGTAGTACTGGGGGGTGTAACTCAGAGGCTTTCTACCTCTGGGCTACACCTCAGCCCTATTTTATAATTTATTTGGAAACAGGGTCTCACTAAATTGCTGAGAGCCTCACTCAGTAGCTGAGGCTGGCTTTGAACCTGTGTGATCCTCCTGTCCCAGCCTCCCAAGTGCGGGGATTACAAGAGTGCACCACCAAGCCTGGCTTATTCTTTATTTTGAAACAGGGTCTCACTGAGTTGCAAAGAGCCTCACTAAGTAGTTGAGGCTGTCTGCCAACCAAGATCCTCCTGTCTCCACCTCCCAAATGTTGGGATTACAAGCGTGCACCACCATGCTTGGCTTAGAAATCAAAGTCTTAATAGATACCATTTTTTATCTCCAGTTTTCAGTTAAAGGAACTGGGCTCACAGAGTTTAAATAACCTGCCCAAAGTCACATAGCAGTAAGTGCTGACGCTCCCCGGCTACGGTTCTCTACGCACTGGGCCCCGCTTCCTCCCTGGAGCTGGCCTCGCCCTCCCTGTAGCCCAGGGGCCCCACAGAACCTATTCCTGCCTCTTCGGTTCCTCCTTTGGCCTCATTAAACTGCGTGCAGGTCTCTCCCCAGGGAAAGAGCAGAACTGTCAGAAAACAGAAGTTCAGGTGTGATGGGGCCCAGCAGGATGGGACAGGGTCAGCTGTGGCCTCCCGCTAGGGCCCTGGGTGGCAGTGAATTTACATGCTCTTTATTTAGAATCCTTCCACCCCTTGCTGACTCATAGATAGCTTGAGTCAACTCACACTCTCCAGATTTGCACCTTTGTGTCCCAAAGCTGCTGCAGAGTGGGGGGTGGGGGGTGGGGGGGACGTGAGGGACCTGACATTTCCCCTACGGAGTTTCCTCCTGTGGGAACACTTCTCTGTCCCTGGCTGGACAGGTCATCTTGGGTGGGGAATGTGACTGACTCCTCCTCAGCTCCCTGGTGTCCCAGTGTGGACAGCAGGACCTGCACCTTGGTCCTTGATACCCTCCCAATCACTCTGTGGGCAAGAGGCCCCTAGTCAGAAAGGCTGCCTTCGCGGCCCTCCAAATGCTTGACATCTTTTCTTTTTTTTTTTTTTTGGTGGTACTGGGGTTCCTGGAAACCCTTACCACCTATGGGCTACACTCCCAGACCAACTTTTATACTTTTTTATTTGGAAACAGGGTCTCTTAAGCCAGCGCGGCTGGCTTCGAACCTGCGCAATCCTCCTGTCTCCGCCTCCCAAGCTCGGGGATTACAAGCGTGAGCCACCACACCCAGCATCAAATGCTTAACATCTTTACCTCCTTCCCTCCTGTCTCAGAGTAGGGAGGGTTAGGGCTAGGGAGAGGGATAGGGTTAGGGTTAGGGTTAGGTTCCAGCTACAAAGGGTTAGGGTTAGGGTTAGGGTTAGTGTTAGTTTCCAGCTATAAAGACCACAAGCTCAGTGGCGCAGGCCGAGACAGGAGGATCTCAGGTTCACATCCAGATTTAGCAACTTAGCAAGACCCCGTTCCAAAATAAAAAGGGTTTGGGGTACAGAATGCCCCTGGGTTCAATCCTCAGTAACACACACACACACACACACACACACACACACACACACACAACAAAACAAAATAAGAACAAAAACAGTGGGGCATGGTGGCACATACTTGTAATCCCAGCATCTGGAAGGCTGAGACAAGAGGATTCAAGGTTTGCGGCCAGCCTCAGCTACATATTGAGGCCCTCTGCAACTTAGTGAGACCCTGTTTCAAAATAAGGAATAAAAGTCAGCCGTGTTGACACATGCTTATAATCCCAGCATTTGGGAGGTTGAGACCGGGGGATCGCGGATCGCGGACAGCCTCAGCTACTCAGTGAGGCCCTTTGCAACTCAGTGAGATCCTGTTTCAAAATAAAGAATAAAAAATAGGGCTGGGGGCGTACTTGGAGATCAAATGCCGCTGGCTCCATCCCCAGACTCGAAAAAAAAATAAAGGAAAGAAAGAAGAAAGGAAGAAAGGAAGAAAGGAAGAAAGAAAGAAAGAAAGAAAAAAAAAAATAGGGCTGGGAGCCGGGCATGTTGGTGCACGCTTGTATTCCCAGTATTTAGGAGGCTGAGACAGGAGGACTGTGGTTCACAGCCAGCCTCAGCTACTTAGTGAGGCCTTTTGCAACTCAGTGAGACCCTCTTCAAAATAAAGAATAAAAAATAGGGCTGGGGCTGGGGGTGTAGCTTGGAGGTAGAATGCCCCTGGGTTCCATCCTCAGTACCACAAAAAACAAACAAACAAAAAACAAAAAACACAAGCTAGCCAGGTATGGCTGTGCACACTTGTAATCCCTGGGAGGCTGAGAAAGGAGGGTCGCGTGTTCAAAGCCACCTTTAGCAATCTAGCAAGGCTTTCAGCCAACTTAGTGAGACCCTGTTTCCAAATAAAAAGTAAAATAGGGCTGGGGGTGTAGCTTAGAGGTATAATGCTCTGGGGTTCAATCTACACACACACACACACACACACACACACACACACACACACTTCAAGATTTGGAAGTACAGCAACTTGGGTTCAATCTAACACTTGCCAGGGTTAACTGACCCTGAATAAGTCATTAATCTTTCTAGCCTAAATTTCTACTCTCTAAAGTGGGAAAACACCACACACACACACACACACACACACACACACACACAACTTTTGGTGCCAAAGATTGAAACCAGGGCATGCTAGGCTAGTGCTCTGCCACTGAGCCATACCCCAACCCTAAAATGGGTAATTCTATTCATTTTATAGAACTGGTTTTACAGTCAACAAATATCAAAGAGACAAACTCACAATCATATTTTAATTAATTAATTAATTAATTAATTTGTGGTACTAGGGATGGAACCCAGGGGCATTCTACCTCTGAGCTACACCCCCAGGCCTATTTTTTATTCTTTATTTTGAAACTGTCTCACTGAGTCGCAGAGGGCCTCACTAAGTAGCTGAGGCTGTCTGTAAAGCGCGATCCTCCTGTCTCAACCTCCCAAATGCTGGGATTGCAAGTGTGCGCTGCCACGCCCGGCTTATATTTGACATTTTTAATACTGCTCCTTTAGCAATTAATTTTCAAAAGTGAAGACAAAAACATTACTAGGGACGTAGAAGATCTAGCCAATACTCTTCAACCAACCTGACTTAATTTTCATTCATAGAATGTTCTACCTAACAACAGAACATACTGTCTTTAAGTGCAGGAGGAACAGTCAGCAAGAAACAGCCTAATTTTGGACCATAAAACAAGCCTCAATAAGTTTTTTGTGTAGGTGTGGTTCTGGGACTTGAACCTAAGGGCATTCTACCTCCAATTTACACTCCCAGTTTCCTTCTTTTCTTTCTTTCTTTCTTTCTTTCTTTCTTTCTTTCTTTCTTTCTTTCTTTCTTTCTTTCTTTCTTTCTTTCTTTCTTCAGTACTGGGGATGGAACCCAGGGGCATTCTACCTCTGAGCTACAACCCCAGCCCTATTTTTTTTATTCTTTATTTTGAAACAGGGTCTCACTAAGTTGCAAAGGGCCTCACTAAGTAGCTGAGGCTGTTCATGAACCACAATCCTCCTGTCTCAGCCTCCCAAATGCTGGGATTACAATCCTGAAAAACCACACCCGGCTTCCCAGCCCTATTTTATTTTTATTTTGAAACAAGGTTTCACTAAGTTGATGTGAGTCTCACTAGTGCTGAGGCTGTCCTCAAACCTGCAATCCTCCTGTTTCAGGCTTCCAAGCACTGTGATTACAGGCATGTGCCACTCTGCTCAGCTTAATACATTTCAAAAGCCTAGAATCTTACAGAGCGTATATTATGACCCTTATAGGCGATCATGGTCCTGCTGTTTGGTGCCCTCTTCGTGGCGGGTGCATCTGATGGGAAGGTTCTGTTATAATGTTGGCATCCTGGATAGCACATTTTTTGTTTGTTTGTTTGTTTGTTTGTTTTTTCTGCGATGCTAGAAATTGCATCCAGGGGCATTCTACTTCCAAGCTACACTCTCAGACCTATTTTATTTTGAGACAGGGCCTCACTAAATCCCTGAGGCTGGTTCCAAACCTGTGATCCTTTTGTCTAGTCTCCCAAGTATTGGGATTATAGATTTGAGACACGTCGGGCTGGCAAATGCCACCTCACTGTCATGTTTCCTTAGCATTTCTTTCTTTCTTCTTTTTTACTTTATTTTATTTTATTTTTGGTACTGAGAATTGAACTCAAAGGCATTCTACCTCCAAGTTACACACCCTAGACTGATTTTGTGTGTGTGTGGTACTGGGGATAGAATTCAGGGGCAAATACCTCTGATCTACACCCCCTGCCCTAGTTTTTATTTTTTATTTTGAAACAGGGTCTCACTAAATTGCGGAGGGCCTCCCTAAGTAGCTGAGGCTGGCCACAAACTGCGATCCTCCTGCCTCAGCCTCCCAAGTGCTGGGATTATAAGCATGTGCCATCACGCCAGGCTTCTTTATTCCTTTTTTGAGACTCAGATTCTTTTTTTTTTAAATTCAGAACTGGGGATTTAATCCAGGGCCTCCTTCATGCTAGGTAAGTGTTCTACTACTGAATTATATTCTCAACCCTTAAGGCACAGGTCTTACATTTTGGCCCAGTAAGGATTTCCTTTAAATGGAATATTGTAAACCAGGTGTGGTGGGACACACTTGTAATCCCAGTATTTGGGAGGCTGAGTCAGGAGTATCACAGGTTTGTGGCCAGCCTCAACAACTGTATGTATGTATGTATATATGTATGTATTGTTTTGTGGTACTGGGGATAGGACCCAGGGGCATTATACCTCTGAGCGCCACTTTCAGTCCGACTTTTTTTTCTTTATTTTGAAACAGGGTCTCACTGAGTTGCAGAGGGCTTTACTAGTTGTTGAGGCTGGCCGCAAACCTGTGATCCTCCTGTCTCAGCCTCCCAAGTACTGGGATTACAAGTATGTGCCACGATGCCTGGCTCAGCCTCAGCTATTTAGTGAGGCTCTCTGAAACTTAGTGAGACCCTGTTTTAAAATAAAGAATAAAAAATAAGCCAGACATGGTGGCACATGCTTATAATCCCAGTACTTGGGAGGCTGAGACAGGAGGATCACAGGTTCATGGCCAGCCTCAGCTCTTTAGTGAGGCCCTCTGCAACCTAGTGAAACCCTGTTTCAAAATAAAGACTAAAAGCTTGTAATCCCAGCATTTGGGAGGCTGAGACAGGAGGATCACAGTTTAAGGCCAGCCTCAGCTACTTAGTGAGGTCCTTTGCAACTCAGTGAGATCCTGCTACAAAATAAAAAATAAAATATAGGGCGGGGGTGTAGCTTGGAGGTTGAATGCCCCTGGGTTCCATTCCCAGTACCACACACACACAAAAAAGTATATTGCTATGATTTTTCTATTTTATTGTTACTAATTGTTAATCTCTTACTGGGCCCCAATTTATACATTAAAGTTTATCATAAGTATTGAAAACAGATAGTATACGAGCTGGGAGCACATGCCTGTAATCCCAGTATTTGGGAGGCGGAGACAGGAGGAGCACGGGTTCAAGACTGGCCTGAATTAGACTGAGTTAATGAGACCACATCTAATTTAGTGAGAACTCAGCAACTTGTTGAGATCCTCTTCCAAAGCAAAAAATAGAAAGGGCTGGGGGGTAGGTACTATGAGAAGCTCCAGCATCCATCTACTGGGGACTTAGGAGGTATCCCCATGGATACTGGGGGAACTAAGTTCAGAGACATTCATGACGTTCATGACATTGTGCAACCTTCACTACCGCGCATTTCAAAAACTGTCATCACCCCAACAGCTCAGCTACTGTTAAGCAATAACCGCCCAGTTCTCCATCCATCCCTCATCCTCGCTTTTTACTTTGTCTCTATGTATTTGCCCATTGTAGATATTTCATATAAGTGGAATCATATGATATTTGTCCTTCTATGTCTGGTCTGTTGTTTGTTTGTTTGTTTCTTTCTTTCTTTCTTTCTTCTTTCTTTTGTACTGGATATTGAACCCAGAGGCATTCCACCTCTGAGCTCTACCTCCAGCCCTATTTTTTATTCTTTTTTTTTTAGTGTTGAGGATTGAACCTAGGGTAATTCCACCTCTGAGCTACACCTCCAGCCCTATTTTTTTTCCCAGTACTGGGGATGGAACCCAGGGGCATTCTACACCCAAGCTACACCCCCAGTCCTATTTTTAGTCTCTCTCTCTGTCTCTCTATGTTTTTTTTTGGGGGGGGGTCTGGGGATGGAACCCAGGGGCATTCTATCCCTGAACTACAACCCTAGCCACTTTTTTGTTTGTTTGCTTTCAAACAAGATTTCAAGGGTTGCTGCGAGTCACTAAATTGCTATGGGCCATGTCTGGCACACATTTTCACTTAACAAGTTCAATCCTAGCCTGGCATGGTGGTGAATACCTGTGATTTCAGTACGTGGGAGGCTGACGGGAGGATCGCATGTTTGAGTACAGCCACAACAGGTAGTGAGACTCAGCACCCTAGCAAGATCGTATTCCAAAATAAAAATTTAAAAAATAGGGCTAGTGGTGTACCTCTGGGTTTAATCCTCAGTAGCAAAAGTGAAATAACAAGGTCAGTCCTTCTGGATTCTTGACGCTCTGGGCTATAGTTGCACCAATTGCTTACTATTGTTGGCGAGCCCCACGCCGCCAGTTAATGTCTACAAGTCTGCCCTCGGTGTAATTTCTTTCTTTTTTTTTTTTTTTTTGCGGATAGAACCCAGAGGCATTTGACCTCCGAGCTACACCCCTGCCCTATTTTTTATTCTTTATTTTGAAACAGGGTCTCACTAAGTTGCAGAGGGCCTCACTAAGTAGCTGAGGCTGTCTGCGAACCGCGATCCTACAGTCTCAGCCTCCCAAATGCTGAGATTACAAACGTGCTCCACCATGCCCGGCTAATCAATGTCCTTTCTTTTTCTTTTTCTTTTCTTTTCTTTTCTTTTCTTTTCTTTTCTTTCTTTCTTTCTTTCTTTCTTTCTTTCTTTCTTTCTTTCTTTTTTTTTTTTTTTGGTGGTACTGGGGTTCCTGGAAGCCCTTCTACCTCCGGGCTACACTCCCAGACCTATTTTTACATTTTTTATTTGGAAACAGGGTCTCCTAAGCCAGCACGCATGGCTGGCTTTGAACCTGCGCGATCCTCCTGTCTCTGCCTCCCAAGCGTGGGGATTACAAGCGTGCGCCACCACGCCCGGCCCATCAGTGTCATTTCTAAGCCTGACATTTTCTTTTCTTTCTTTTTCTTTTTTTGGCCTTTTTGGCACTGGGAGATTGAACTCAGAGCGTTGTGCTTGGCCTCTGAGTTACATCTCAGCTCCACCAGTGTCATTTCTGAGTCTGTTTTGGTTGATTGATTTGTATTCCCGTTGCTATATTTCTTTGTTTGTTTGTTTGTTTTGGTACTTAGGATGAACCCAGGGGTATTCTACCTCCGAGCTACACCCCCAGCCCTATTTTTAAAAACTTTTAAATTTGAAATAGGGTCTCACTGAGTTGCAAAGGGCCTAAGTAGCTGAGGCTGGCCGCCTCCCAGATGCTGGGATCACAAGCGTGCACCATCACGCCCGGCCCCTCGTGTCTCTTTCTTCACATACCTGGTAGTTTTTTTGTTTTGCACTGAGGATTGACTCCCGGAGTGTTCTACCACTGAACTGTACCTCAAGCCCTTTATTTATTTTTTATTTTGAAAAAGGATCTTGCTAAATTGATGAGGCTGGCCGCAAGCTTCCAATCTTCCTCTTTCAGCCTCCCAAGTACTGGGATCACAGGTGTACGCCACCACACCCGGCTATGTGACTACATCTTGATATAGCTGCGCAGGAGACATTTGGCTTATTTCAAGGTTTTTGCAGGTGAAATAGTGCCTTGGTGAACATTCCTCTGGACATGTAGGCATGTTGAAAGGTTCTTTAGGGTCACTGTGATGGGTGAAATTTCTGGGTAAGAGGCATGCATATTTGCAACACTATTGCATAATGTGAAAATGTTTTTCCAAGGTGGGCGTGGTGGTACAACCTGTGATCCCAGGATTTGGGAGGCTGAGACAGGAGGACCTCAGATTCTCAGCCAGGCTCAGCAGCTCAGCCAGGCTCTCGGCAATTTAGGGAGACCCAGTATTTTTTGTTTTTTGTTTTGTGTGTGTGTGAAACCTTGGATTGAACCCAGGGACAGTCTGCCTCTGAGCTACACCCCAGCCCTATTTTCTTTTCTTTTTCTTTTTTTTCTGCAGTACTGGGGATGGAACCCAGGAGCATTCTACTTCCAAGCTACACCCCCGGATCTATTTTTTAGTCTTTATATTTTCTGAAACAGGGTCTCACTGAGTTGCAAAGGGCCTCACTAAGTAGTGGAGGCTGTCCGAGAACCACGATCCTCCAGTCTCAGCCTCCCAAATGCTGGGATTACAAGCGTGCGCCACCACACCTGGCTTCTATTTTTTATTCTTTATTTGAAACAGGGTCTCACTAAGTTGCAGACGGTCTCACTAAGTAGCGGAGGCTGGCTGCGGACCTTCGATTCTCTGTCTTAGCCTCCCAAGTACTGGGATTAAAAGCATATGCCACCACATACTGCAGGGGACCCTGTTTTAAAATAAAAACTAAAAGGGGCTGGGAGTGTAGCTCAGAGGTAGACTGTCCCAACAACCCAGCCTTCTCTTTTCTTTCCTCCTTTTTTTTTTTTTTTTTTTTTGGTTCTGGGGATTGAACCCAGGGGCATTCTGCCTCTGAGTTACCCCCACCTCTGCTGCACTATTTTTTTTTTTTTAATATTTTGAAACAGGGTCTTTCTAAGTTGCTGAGAATTGCTAAATTGCTGAGGCTAGATTCAAACCTGTGATCCTCCTGTCTCAGCCTCCCAATTACTGTAGGCATGCATCACTATGCTCAGTCCCAGCCCTTCCTTAAATTTTATTTTGAGACTAGGTCTTTACTTGCCCAGGCTGGCCTGGGATTTTCAATTCTCCTGCTTTAGCCTCTCACGTTGCTGGATGGCAGGTCTGCACCATAGTGCCCCCAGCCCTTTCTTTTTTATTATTGTTTTGAAACAGGATCTCACTAGGTTGCTGAGAGCCTCGCTTAGTTGCAGAGGCTGGCTTCAAACCTGTGATCCTCCTATCTCAGCCTCCCAAGTAGTAGGATTACAGACATGCGTCACCATATCTGGCTGCCTGGCAGCTTTGCTGTCTTGATGCTAAGCATATCAGCGCCCCTCTGGGTCCCAGGAAGTTTGCTTCTACCTTAAAGGAGCTCCAACTTACCTACATTAAAAGTGCCCGCCAGAATGAACTGTTCATTTCAACCATTTCTGGTGCACAAATTTCACTTCTGTAGGCACCTTCTGCCTTCAGGGTCATAAAATAGCGGCTTCCATGCTGATGTGCAGGTGTGGACCTCTCCTCTCCCCGGTACTCAAACCTCGGTTTTCATGGGAATAATCTGGCCAGAGCAAGCTGAGCCTCTCACCTGCGGACAAGATGTCCACCATTTGCCCACTCCTTGGCCCGGCTGGTGGGTGGCTGAGGAAGGGAGACCCAGCTCCATGCAGGCAGGCCTGGGTCCTCCCAGGGAGAGCCTGCATTGCTGGGCCAGATCCCCCTTGGTCAAGCTCAGTGGGCCCACCACATCCCCACCTGCACCTGCCTCTGCTCCCAGGGAATATACCAATGGAGGTGCCTAAGCTCTCAGCCTTGGAGACTTTAGCCAAGACGATCCTTCTGTGGCTCATGAAAGGAGATGGCCAATTCCATCTCTTACCTGAGGGAGAAGCAAGAAGATGAAACCTTGGGTGGGTGTGACCTGCGCTGTAGAGGACGCCGGGCCCTGGGAGGCCCTGGCTGGAGAAGGCCAGGCGCCTCCTCTCTCCTGAGTTCTCCACAGCCCCTCGTGGGTGGAGCAATCCGCTGGGTCCTGCAGGATCTACGGTGCAGGGTGCACCTGCCGCCCCCTCTCAGCCCTTGTTTGATTGATATTTTTGTTTTGTTTTTGGTGCTGGGGTTTAGCCCAGGGGCATTCTACCTCTGAGCTTCCCCCCAGCCCTGTTTTATTCTTTATTTTGTAACAGGGTGTCACTAAGTTGTGGAGGGCCTTGCTAAGTTGCAGAGGCTGTCCTCATCTTTAAACATGCGATCCTCCCGTCTCAGCCTCCTAAGCACTGGGACGACAGGTGTGGGCCTTCACGCAGGCTATTGATGAACTTTTCTCTACGGCTGTTCTCCTCCTCAGCTTCCTGGCCCCGCCCCTCACCTCTCGCCCAGACTTACCGCAATCTCCCTGGGTCTGGCCTGGTCAACTTCCCCAGTCCTTCAGCCCAAGGTAATTTCAGTTCCTGTTTCTAACTGGCATCAGCTGCCTGATGCCTTCTCTTTCAAACCCAAGTCCCTGGGCTGGTATTCAAGGCTCCCTGCTCCTTGCTGCCCCTTGCACCTGTAGCCCTGCCTGCAGGGGCACATGTGGTCCCTGTCGAGGTTGCTGCCTATCTAATTGCCATGGGCCTGCTTGGCTGCCTGGCTGGCAAGCTCCCGGGCCTGGCCTGGCACAGAACAGGCATCCAAGTGCTTACTGAGGAGCAAATGGGGCCACCTTGGAGATACTACTGGCACCCATGCAACTGCCATGGTCTCCCCAGAGCCTCCGGGTGGGGGCTTTCTGGAAGCACAAGTTTGAGTGACAGGATTGAGGCTCCGTCCCAGCGGCACACTGTGGAGGAGAATGCTCCCTTTCCCCCCGGCCTGCTGCATGCTAGGGAAAGCATAGGGGTCACCTTGTCATCTCCTAGAGTTGTCCCCTGAATTCACCTAGGAACACTGCAGGAACAGTGCCCGACAGCCATTCTCAGGGCACAGACTATGTTCTGGCCCCCAGTTCCGCCAAGGTGATGGTCACCAGTACCTTTCCCCAGCTTTTGTGTCCTGCTTTGGTGCTCATATTCTGATCTGAGAACTCACCACGTGAGACGGCCTGCGGTGGCTGATTGTCATTAAGAGGGAGGGGCAAGCCAGGCGTGGTGGCGCACGCTGGTAATCCCAGCGCTTGGGAGGCTGAGACAGCAGGATCGCACAGGTTCGAAGCCAGCCTCAGCTACTTAGTGAGGCTCTCAGCAACTAAGTGAGACCCTGTTTCCAAATAAAATATAAAATAGGTCTGGGAGTATAGCTCGGAGGTAGAAAGCCTCTGGGTTCCATCCCAGTACCACCAAAAAAAAAAAAAAAAAAAAAAAAAGAGGGAGGGTCAGGAGGGTCTGCAGGCAGAGTCCTAACCTAACCTCGGCAGCCACCCAGTAGCTCTGGAGGGTCGCTCCCCAGCAAGGAAGACGCCTCTGGCTACTTGTCTCCGGTGAAGTCTGAGCTCAGCAATCTGGCCAGAGGGGAGGAATCTGCAAGCCTGAGCTGACCCAGAGGCAGAAGGAAGGCAGCTTTCACTGCCCACTCCTCTGCCTGGGCTGCACCTCACTGAAGCCTCTACTCCTGCCAGGGTGAGATGGGGCTTGCATTTGGCCTGGCATAGACCCCAACCACCAGGGCACAGGATAGAGCAGCTCCAATCACTACTGCCTTGTGGGAGGCCAAGAGAGCATGGGGCTTAGCCAGGTAGCATGGGCCTGGCATGGACCTGTAACCACCAGGGCACGGGTGGAGGGGCTCCAGTCACACTGCCTTGCCGGGAGCCCAGGTAGCATGGGACTTGTATTTCTCCTCCCCATGGTGGCAGTGGGAGCAGCAGAGCCCTGGGAGCCACCCAAGGGTGCTCCTGGCCCCGCTACGGGTCATGAGCCATGCACGCCTCAGCTGCAGCCTGGAGGTTTGGCTGTCTTCAAGTCTGCACTAACCATCATTGGAGTAAGTCCTGCAAGGGCATTCTGGGCTGGGGCCAGGGCCTTCCAGGTTGGGAGTAGTCTGGATTCAAGGAAGGGAGGTGGACGCTGGCTTGGCATGAGATGGATCTTTCTCAGAGGGAGCACAGACTGGAGAGTGCCATTCAAGGTTGGAGTGCTGAGACTGAGTAGGCCCTGGACACGACCTGCAACTGAGGCTAGGCTGTGGGCACACAGGGCTGGGAGGGCCTCTGGATGTTTTTTTTTTTTTTTTTTTTTTTTTGCAGGTCTAGGGTGGAACCCAGGGGCATTTGACCTCCGAGTTACACCCCCTGCTTTATTTTTTATTCTTTATTTTGAAACAGGGTCTCACTGAGTTGCAGAGGGCCTCACTAAGTAGCTGAGGCTGTCCACGAACCATGATCCTCCTGTCTCAGCCTCCTGAATGCTGGGATTACAAATCGTGGGCCACCACACCCGGCTCTCTCTTTTTTTTAGTAGAGATTGAATGCTCAAAGGCATTCTATCACCAAGCTACACCTCCATCCCTTTTTATTTTGAAACAGGGTCTTGCTACACTGTGGAGGCTGTCCTCAAACCTGCAATCCTCATGTTTCAGCCTCCCAAGTACTGGGTTTACAGGCATGAACCACCACGGCTGGTTCTTCTAGACTTCTGAGTACTTCCAAGCTGGGAAATCCAGCCTCTCCCATTGCTCAACTCCCAAGGACCCTAACACAGAGAAATCTGCCCACCACCCTGTCTGCACTGCCAGGCCTTCACCGCCCTGTACAAGGAGACCTCTCCCCTCTAGCCAGGGCCAACTTGCATTTAAGGCCCCTGACACTTGACCCCTCCCCATCACTCATGTGACTCTCGAGGTTCCCTCCCCTCTCGTTGGTGTCTACCCCACCCCTCATCCCCATCCCCACCTTTCTTTCTTGCTCCACTAAGGCCCCGTCCCCAGTCCTTAACCCTGAACAGCCATCCTGAGCTCTGCCCCAACCCCAGCTGTCTCCCATTGGCAGAGCTGGGCAGAGAGGGAGCCGTCCCCGCGGTGCCCAAGGCCAGCGCAGCAGAATGGACGCCAGGAAAGCCGGGTGCAGTCCCTAAAACAGGCTCTTTAATAACATTTATGTCTTCACTGAAGAGCTTCGCGTTTCCCCAGCGCCGCGGGCGCTAGTAGAAGGAGTACTGGTTCTCCACGGCACGCGGGCGGCCGGCCGCGGCCTCGGGGGGCTCCTCGGCCCCGGCTGCGGCCTCCAGCAGGCGCTCGGCGCTGTTGCTGCGGCTGCGGGCGCTGAGCGGACCTTCGGCCGCGGCGCGGGAGGGCGCGGGCACCGAGGTGGCCGAGGACGACGAGGTGGACGAAGAGGAGGCTCCGGCCACGTCCGAGGGCGAGGCGGGCGGGCAGGCGGCCGCAGCCAGGCTGGAGAAGTAGTGCTGGCCGGCCGGCTCCGTCCAGCAGGTGGAGGGCGCGGGCGTGGCGCTGGGCAGCGGCCCTGGGTCTGCAAGGGGAGGTCACCGGGCATCAGCAGGAGTCCCGGGCACACACGTCCCATCCTCCCCGGCCTGACTCCCCAAGCAGGGGTGCTGAGCCCGGGAAACATAGGCATGGTCCCTGATTACAGGAGGTGGTGCGTGCACACAGAGGGCGTCCCATCTGCCTAGGCGGTCACTCTCCTGGACCCATCAGTATTTCCCTTCCTCCACAGATTTGTGCTGAGCCCCAGAGGTGCAGGAGAACCAGCCTGTGAGGCCTCTGAGCGCCCTTCCCCTTACAGGCAGGGATCACTGGGACCTAGAGTGTGGGGCTGGCTCCCTGTCGCCACCTGATTCCTGCCTCCCAGCTCACAATTGCTGTGGCCAGACCAGAGTAGGAGCCGGCCATCTTTCTGAGCTATCACACTGGTCCAGGGGGGCATCTTACCTGGTGGGGGGCCCTGGGCTCGCACGTAGCTGCGTAGGGTGATGTCAGCAGAGCCCCCGGACTCCAAGGGGATGGGGTGGGTGTGGAAGTGACGGAGCATGTCCAGCACGGACTGGAACCACAGGTGCTGCACGTGACACTGGCCGTGGCCGTTCAGGGACAGGCGTAGATGCTGCGGGTACAGGCCAGTTGGTCAGCGGTGGAGACCCGGCCCGGTTACCTGTGTGGCAAGTGCCTTTGGGGGATGCTGGAGGACTAAGACTCAGTGGGCCTCCTCACAGGGGAGTTTAATCTGGCCTTGACCTGTGACCCCACATTGCGTGCACCCACTCTGTGCCTGGGTCCATCCGTGGCCCTCAAAACCCCGGAAAATAGGGATTACTGTCCCCATACTGGAGATGGAGAACGGAGGACGGGAAGGCAGAGAGACGTGCCCCCCGTCACAGAGCACCGCACAGAGAACTTGCGTTTGTACGATCCCCGCGGCTCAGGAGGTTGGGGGTCTGTTCTCAGCCCCCTGCAGAGCCAAGGCTCAGGGCTGGGATGATGCTGAGCTCCCCAGCTGTGCAGCAGGGAGGACCCGGGGCATGCCAGGCAGGCGGCTCCGGGTGAGAAGCTGTAGGCCTGTGGTCTCTAGTGGTGGGCCACAGGTCTTTGGCTTCAGGTGGCTGTCTCGGGTGGGAGGTGAGGTCCGAAGCCCAGGGTGGGGAGCTGGCCCAGAAGCCTACCCAGAGGACAGAGAGGCCCCCAGGGTGGAATGAGTGCTGGCTGAGGGATTGCCAGGAAAAGTGTGGGCAGATCTGGGGGTCGTTAATGGCAGCCCAGGAAAGGGACTCAGACCGAGAGGAACGGAGCAGGCAGGGTCGCAGCCTCTCCTCTGGGCAGGGGCACCTCGGCCTTCTGGAAAACCTTCAGATCTGTGTGATCTGAAGGTGGAGAGGCCCAGCTCTGGGAAGGCAGTGGTCCTCCTTGAGAGGGGAGTCAGCAGGCAGCGGGGCCCTGTGGAACCCACCACTGACTGGGACCTAGGGCAGTCAGTGTTGCTCTAGAACAGCAGCCCGGAGAGAGGGGAAGGGCAGGTTCAAGGGCATCTCCTGCCTGTCTGCTTCCCCTCCATGCCTCTTAGCGGGCCGGGCACCCCAACCCTGGCTCGGGCGTGCATGAGATCCAGGCCTTCTGGGGAGGCAGCGCTGGCCAAGAAGTAAACTGTGAGCCACCGGGGACAGCGTTAAGCACCTGGCTGTTGGAGGAACTGCTAACTAAGGGTGGCTGCCTTCCAAGGAGGCGTCCCCGGGGAGCTACTGCATCCTCCACGGTGGGGCCAGCAGTGTCAAGGAGCAAGGCTCTGAGCCCTGGAGGCCGCTGGGAGTTAGCAGAGCCGGGGCCTGCAGACCCTGACCGCCAGCTGCAGGCCCACAGCAGAGTCCTGGGGTGCCCCCTCCTTCAGTGGAGGCTGACGGGGAATCATGTCCCGGAAGGAGCCAGGGCTGGGTTGGTTTCCTTCTGGGAAACATGGGGAATGGGGGGCGGGGCGTCAAGGTTCCGCTCACTCTGGCCGCACTTTTCTATCCTATTTTCCTTTGTCCCGTTGGCCGGTCGTCCTGGCCTGCCATTCCCTCCCACCGAGCCCTACCTGGGTCGCCCTTGGCACCTGTTTCCGCCTCAACACATCTCCTTCCTCTGCCTGTCTCAGTTCAGGGTCCTCTCCAGCCCTCAACCCCACGTCCTCCTCAGCCCTCCTACTCAGTCCAGTACCTCCCCCCGCCTTCTCTCAGAGCAGGGAAGAAAAGGCTGTCTGGGGGCGGGCTCTGAGGCCTCAGTGGGCCCCAGCCTCCATGCAGGTGGCCCTGAGGGGCCTTTGGAGCCCCATTGCTGTGTGATCCCCAATACACAGGGGCCAAACGACTTGCAGTTAGGTCCTCAGTGGAGTCCGGCCTGGGACGCGCTTGGCCACTGTGGTGGTCCCATGGCCGGCGGTGAGCCCGGCTCATAGGAAGCCACAGCACAGCTGAGCCTCGGGCTGGCCCCTGCCCACACTTGCCTTGGCCTTGCCCTGGAAGTTGAAGGTCAGCACGTACTCCCCCGGCCGAGTCTCACTCTGGCGGATCACGAAGAGGCCGTGGCTCCGGGGCCCACCTGCCAGCACCAGCTGAGCGGCCTTGACCCTCGACAGCGTCCCATGGAACCAGGGGTAGTTGGAGAGCTCCAGCTCAGGCTCGGCCTCGGGATCCGGCTCGGCTCCCTCCTCCCCTGGGTGACGGTCCGAGGGGTGAACAGAGGGGCGGCAGGCCATGAAAGACAAGGGGCAACATCTTATTGGATCTGGCAAAATGCTATGTGATTAATTTTAGAATCAGGAAGGGAGCTGATCCCCCCCAACCAGTTATCCATATGAGGTAAACTGAGGCACACAGAAGGGAAGGCCTTTCCTGAGGTCATTCTGCAAGTCAGCAACAAACCTGGGAACTAAATGAAGTCTGCTGTCCCCACCCACCCCTGGATCCAACTTTTCACCCCCCTTTTCTTTTCTGGGCACTACTGGTGCCTTGTACATGCGAGGTAGGTGCTCTACCACTGAGCTGCACCCCAGCCTTATCTGCACCCCTTTCTATAAGCATTTTCTGTGGAAACCAAGCCCAGGTGCTAGACAGGCCAAAGAAAGCCAGAATCTGTGAACTTGGTAAGAGGAAATGTCATCACTTCTGAGGCTCAGCAAGGGCTCTGGAAGCCACAGGGACCCAGGAGAGGAGGGGCAGGGAGAGCCAGCTGCCCCCAGCACCTGCGTTATTGCCATCACTGCCGCTGCCGCCCGGGGACTCCAGGGTCTGTAGGAAGGTCTCTAGTGGGACGTGGAGCAGGGGCTCTCCAGTGGCGTCTCGCACTCGGCTGTGTGGTACTGTCACCACGGCACCCACGGCTACTGCTGCGTCTGGGGGCCGGGGCGGGTCTGCTGCCAGGGAAGCCGCAGGTGAGAGGCGCGTTCAGCCCGAGCCTCTGCCCGCTGTGCCCCTGCCCACAGCTGCCACACCAGCTCTGTCCCCACCTACCGTCTGTCAAGTGCTCACAGCTACAGGAGGCCACCCGGCTGGCCAGACAGCCTCCCCGGGTGCAGGACAGCTCCGTGTCTTCCTCACTGTCACTGTGGAGTTGAGAAAGGACAACGGTATCCTGCTGTGAGCCCTGGGCCCAGGCCCTGGACTTCTCAAGGCAGGCAGTGGCCAACAGTCCCATGGCCAGCACTGGGTTCCGTCCTTGGCTCACCCTCAGCTGGCCCTTTGGTCACCACGAGTGAGAAGAGAGGCCACCAAATGGGCCCAGTGCCCACTGAGGCTGCAGGACCCCTGCCCACTACCTGTGAGGAGCTGGCTCCCTTCTAGAACACCATGGAGACCTTCAGAGGGGGAGGGCATAGTGCTGGGTGGGGTCTGGGCAGCCTTTTGCAAAGTGAAGTATCCAGGGCCCCCCAGCTCTAAAATTCTGCAAAGAAAACTGGGTTTGGTGGTACATGCCTGTAATCCCAGTATTTTGGAGGCTGAGAGGGGAAGAATCGCAGGTTCAAGGCCAGCCTCAGCAACATAACAGGACCCTATTTCAAAGTAAAAAATAAGAGCTGGGGCCGGGCGTGGTGGCGCACGCTTGTAATGCCCGCCCTTGGGAGGCAGAGACAGGAGGATGGCGCAGGTTCGAAGCCAGCCGCGCGCGCTGGCTTAGGAGACCCTGTTTTCAAATAAAAATGTAAAAACAGGTCTGGGAGTGTAGCCCGGAGGTAGAAGGGCTTCCAGGAACCCCAGTACCACCAAAAAACAAACAAAGAAAAAAACAAAACAAAAACAAAAACAAAACAAAAGAAAAAAATAAGAGCTGGGCATGGTGGTGCCTGCTTGCAATCCCACTACTTGAAAGACCAAAACAGGAAGATTGCAGGTTCAAGAACAGCCTCAGCAAGTAGAGAGACTCTCATCAACCATGAAAGACCCTGCTTCAAAATAAGAGTAAAGCCGGGCATGGTGGTGCACGCTTGTAATCTCAGCATTCAGGAGGCTGAGACTGGAGGATCGTGGCTTGTGGACAGCCTCAGCTACTAAGTGAGGCCCTCTGCAACTTAGTGAGACCCTGTTTCAAATTAATGAATAAAAATTAGGGCAGGGAGTATAGCTTGGAGGTTGAATGCCCCTGGGTTCCATCCCCAGAGAGAGAGAGAGAAAAAAAGAGAGTAAAATAGCACTGTGGGTGTAACTCAAAGGTAGAATGTAGAATGCCTCTGGGTTCAGTCCTCAATACCAAAAATAAAAATAATAATAAATAAAAAGAGTTGCAGTGTAGCTCAGAGGTAGAATGCATCTGGGTTCAATCCCTATCATCAACAGAATAAAACAAAATGAAAAACTGCAAAGAAAGCCAGGCATGGTGGCACATTCCTGTAATTTCAGCATTTGGGAGGCCGAGACAGGAGGATTACAGGTTTGAAGTCAGCCTCAGCACGGTAGTGAGACTTAGCAATCTAGCAAGACCTTATTTCAAAATAAAAATAATGAAAAAGGGGCTGGGGATGTGGCTTGGAGATAGAAAGCCCTTGGGTTCAATCACTAGTAACACACACACACACACACACACACACACACACACACACACACACACACAGAGTTTGCAAAGAGGGGCTCACCCTCACGGGCCAGGAAGGAGTATGTCGAGCAGATGCTTGGCAGAGAGGCAGGGGAGGGATCATAACCACTTGGGCGGGTGGCACTCAGGACTGTTAATTGTACTTCCTTAAATGAGGCTGTTAATTAGAAAGCAGCCCCGCCCCCCCGGGGCTGGCTCACCCCATTAGCCAGAAGAGCTGCTGCCAAATGCTTGGGGGTTGGTCTGCCCGCCCCTCCCACTCCTGGCCGTGGGATCTCTCCTGGATGGTGGAGTCAGCTTCACTGCGGCTCTTCCTGTACACAGCTGACCTGAACTGGCCTCTGCTTATTACCAGCCATGGCTCCCCACTGCCCAGACGTACCAGCTTCCTGGGGTCTCATCAAAATCCCCTCCTCACCAGCTAACCCCAGGCCACGACATCCCCTGCAAGTACCAGGCTCCTGTGCACGTCCACACCTTTTGCTGGGCAGTTCTTTCTGCCGGCTTCTGCCCGGCTCTGCCTGCCTCAGGGCCTGCTTTTTTTTAAGTCTCTTATTAGGCGAGCACCTTTCCCAGCCAGGAGCTGGGTTAGGGGTGTCTCTCCAGCTTTTTGGGTTCATCCGTCACTTCCATTTCCCCGCGGTCTGAGTCTCCCCGGAAGAGAGGACAAAAGGTGGTCCAACTTCTTCCCAGGTGCCCAGGCCCTGGCTCTGGCAATCAGGCCCCACAGAACCTGCTGTGGTGGGAGTGAGGCCAGGGTTCGACTGGCACCCACCTGGATAAGGCCACAATGAGCTGCCCCTGTACAGCCAGGACGGAGGGCACACCCGGCCCGCCCCACCCAGGGCCACATCCACACTCACCCAGGGTCCACACAGCCCTGGATGTCAGCCACCCAGGAGTGCTTCTGCAGTGAGTCGATGGTCTCCAGGATGTACTCGGCTCCGTTCTCTACCTGGGGAGGAGGGTGATGGGGCTCCAGATCAGTCACTGCTCCAACCTCCTCCACCCTCAGCAGGGGCCTCCACACCCCAGGACCAACGGCCAGAAGGCCCATATGGCTCATCTCATCCTCCCCATCGGGGGTCATGGCAGCGGACCCCGGCCAGCGCCCTAGGGGTGTGGCCTCAGAGGAGGCCAATGCTGGCTGTGGAGAGCTGGGTGGCCTAGTATCCCCAACTCATGCCCTGGAACCCCAGAGATGAGGTTCAAGTCAAATAGGGAAGCCAGGTGGTCCAGCCCACTGAGCTGAGGGTCTCATGTGCCTAGAACGCTACCACCATGAGTATGTCTCCCGATATGCTCGGGGCCACCCCCGAAGGGCCCTTGCTGGGACCTGGCCTGTGTGCACTCCGCCTGTGCCTCCTCTGACAAGCCCCTCCCACCAGCCTGGGGGGGAGGTGGTGGATGTGTTGTCCTCGCTAGATAGATGAGAGGACTGAGGTTCAGAGAAGTCCAGGTAACAGCCCGTGGCTAGTGGCTATGCTGGAACCTGAACCCAAGTCTCGAGGCTTCCTATCCCATGCCTCTGTCAAAATGCAGTGTTGAGCTGGGCGTGGTGGCGCACGCTTGTAGTCCCAACATTCGGGAAGCTGAGACAGGAAGATCTGGGTTTGTGGACAGCCTCAGCTACTCAGTGAGGCCTTCTGCAACTCAGTGAGATCCTGTTTCTAAATAAAGAATAAAAAAATCGGGCTGGGGTTGTAGCTCAGGGGTAGAATGCCCCTGAATTCCATCCCCAGTACTACAAAAAAAAAAAACAAAAAACAAAAATAAAAACAAAACAAAACAAAAAAACCAGAAAAAGCATGTATGTAAGAATATAAGTAACACAATAGCCCAGTGTGGTGGTGCACACTTGTAATCCCAGTACTTAGGAGGCTGAGACAGTAGGATTACAGGTTTGGGGACAGCCTCAGCTACTGAGAGAGGTTCCTTGCAACTCAGTGAGACACTGTTTCAAAATAAATAAAAAGCCAGGCGTGGTGGCACATGCTTGTAATCCCAGCATTTGGGAGGCTGAGACTGGAGGATCGCGGTTCGCAGACAGCCTCAGCTACTTAGTGAGGCCCTCTGCAGCAACTCAGTGAGACCCGGTTTCAAAATAAAGAATAAAAAATAGGGCAGGGGCTGTAGCTCGGAGGT
Source organism: Muscardinus avellanarius (assembly GCF_963383645.1). NCBI lineage: Eukaryota > Metazoa > Chordata > Mammalia > Rodentia > Gliridae > Muscardinus > Muscardinus avellanarius. Next base: position 80,444,256 of record NC_137796.1, on the reverse strand, counting down.
TGAATGCCACTAGGTTCCATTCCCAGACCCACAAAAAATAGGGCCAGGCGTGGTAGCACACGCTTGTAATCCCCGTGCTTGGGAGGCTGAGACAGGAGGATCACGCAGGTTCAAAGCCAGCCTCAGCTACTTAGTGAGGCTCTCAGCAACTTAGTGAGACCCTGTTTCCAAATAAAGTATTAAAAAAATAAGGCTAGCAGTGTAACCCGGAGGTAGAAAGCCCCTGGGTTCCACCCCCCCAGTACCACCAAAAAAAAAAAAAAAAAAAAAGGGCTGGGGGTATAGTTCGGAGATAGGATACCCCTAGGTTCTATCCCCAGTACCACAACAAACAAACAAACAAACAAACAAATAATGCAGTGTTGGGCTGGGAGGGACCTCAGAGACCTCCTTTAACCTCTCTCAGAACAGAGGGAAAACTGAGGCTCACAGGGGCTGGCAGGCAAGTCTCTCTGCCTCAGGGGGCACGGGGCCACCCAGTAGCGGAGCACGCCAGGTGGACAGGAGCCGGTCCTCAGTCCCCAGGGGGGTGACTCAGGGTACAGGCTTGGCAAATGTTTGCCCGATGAATAAGTGGGTTTGTGACTAAACAAACAGGGATGGACAAGAACACAAGCCCCAGCGGAGCCTGGAGAGGAGGGCGGGGGCTTCCTGCAGCTCCCTGGGTGGAACCAGGCCTCCCAGGGACTCTGTCTCACAAACGCTCTGATCCTTCCAGGAGGTACAGGGGCCACAGCAGGCGTTGGCAGTGGGAGCCTGTCCTCAGCAGCCCCAGCAGACCACCCAGTGGTGTGGGGCCTGGAAAAAGGATGGGCTGCCCCCAGGCCCACCGGGTGCATCCTGCCCACCCTCAGTGCTTGGTGCCTCTGTGGGACCAGGCTGGTTCCACAATCCAGTGCATTTGCATAACCGCTGTGGGCCCCACCAGTTTCTGCCTGGGGGGGGGGGCTGCCCTGGCTCCAGCAGGGAAAGGAGGGGAAGCGAAACCCTGGTGGGCTTCACCCAGACCCAGGAGGAAGTGGGTACAGGGGCCCCAGAGGCACACAGCCTCAGCCCAGCCCCTGATGTGAGCCCTAGCTATGTGCTAGACATCTGTCATAAGGTCCTGGGCCATCCACCACACACACCCGGGGAGCTCCCTCCCCACTGCCATGTGCTGGCCAGGCTCACTCCCCAGGACAAAGCTGTGCCCCAGAGGGAGGTGGCCTTGGGCGGCTGGAGGGTCTTCAGGGCCGCGGTGGGGCCTCACCTTGAGCACAAATGTGTTGTCCTTCTCTGGCATCTCCAGGGGCATGGTGGTGCGGACCTCGATGATGGCCGACAGGGGGATACTGACCTTGGGCCTGGAGGCCTGAGGAAGAGGAGAGAGGGGCCTGGAGCCTCCTGACGCCCGCCCAGCACCCACAGCTTACAATGCTGCAGACATAGCCTGGTGCGGCGGCGCATGCCTGTAATCCCAGTCCTTGGGAGGTTAAGACAGGAGGACCGCAGGTTCCAGGACGGCCTCAGCAAGTAGTGAGCCTCTCATCAACCTAGCGAGGCCCTGTTTCAAAGTAAAAATAAGAGGGCCGGGGTGTAGCACGAAGGTAGAATGCTCCTGGGTTCAATTCTCACCCACCCACAGCCACACAAAAATGCAGTGGCCATAAAGGGATTCCAATCCAACCCCCACTTTTAGATGGGAAAATTGATAGAGGCAACAAGAGATCCTCCTGTGGCCACACAGCAGTCAGGGGCTGAATTGGGATTGGTTGGCATCTGCAGCTCCCATTTCCACACCTGACGGATGAGCTTCACCTTGCCCAGCATGTGCACCCGACCTGTGGCTTTCCTTTTTTTTTTTTTTGTGGCATAAGGGATTGAACCCAGAGCCTATCACTAAGCCACACCCCTATCCCTTTTTATCTCTTATTTTGAGACAGGGTCTCAGTAAGTTGCTCAGGCTGGCCTCGACCTCTGATCCTCCTGTCTTAGCCTCTGTAGTTACTGGGATTGCAGGTGTTCACCACCTGGCTTTCCTATTTTGTGTGTCTCCCTGGTGTGCAGTACTGAGAATGAAACCCAGAGGCATCTGCCTCTGAGCTACACCCTACCCCTATTTTATTTTGAAATGGGGAGTGGCAGAGGGTCTTGCTAAGTTGCTGAGGCTAGTCTCCAACCTCAGATCCTCCTGTCTCAGCATCCCAAATATTAGGATTTACTGGGATTATAGACATGCACTACTCCACCCAGCTGGCTTTTCCATTTTGACCCTGACCCACAGTAAAAAATACATTAGACACTGTGACCCAGCACACACCTACATAGGTAAAAATACCCGAAACAAAACACTTAATGAACCATATTTACGCTTAATGTGTGTAATAGAGTGTGCTATTTTCTTTTCTGCTAAAAACAACAAGCCAGGCATGTAGTACATGCTTGTAATCCCAGTCATTGGGAGGCTGAGTCTGGAGTATCACAGGTTCATGGCCAGCCTTGGCTACTTAGTGAGGTCTCTGCAACTTAGTAAGACTCTTTCAAAATAAAGAAGAGGGCTGGGGGTATAGCTCAGAGGTAGAATACCCCTGGGTTCCATCCCCAGTACTGCAAAAAACCCCGCAAAACAAAACAAAAAAAACCCCAAAAAACCAATGCTGGACTTCTAATTTGGATATGCTTTCCGAAGGAGGGCTTCTGACTCAGAACAGGGCTGGGGGAAACACAGCCTTGTCCCCAGGTGTGGGCAAAGGGACTAGTGTTTCCAGTGACGCACCATGTGGAGCCGAGATGTGCTGTAGGGCTCCCCGGGGAGGCCTCTCTGTGCCTGGCCCTGCGTGTTCTGCCCTAAAGCTCCTGGCAGTTGCCCTGACCCCCTGGGGCTAGAATCCTCTGCAGGAACTGGGCCCCAGGACAGGGACTTTCTCAGGAGGAAAGGGAAGGGCCACTCACTGGGTGGGCAGACGGATGGAAATTCCTGGCAGGGCTGGCCACCATCCAGCTGGCGCAGGGCTTGAGTGGTGACCTAGGGGCCTGGCTGCCCAAGGTATGAGACCGCCACAGCAGCCAGGCCTATAGATGGGCCTGGCCTGAGACCTTCGCCTGGGTTCCTGCTGGCTGGAGGTGCTATGGTCCCTCAGCCTGGGGTCTGAGGCCATCTGACCTGGGACAGCTGCCTCTTGTAAGCTCCTACCACACCTTCCCAACTCCAGGCCCCGGCTCACCCAGCCCCTGCCCCATCCACCTGCTGAACACTAATGAAGCAAAGTTTCTCTCACTGGGGGGCCCAGGAGCTCACTCCATTAAAGTGTGCATCCAGTCCTGCAAATATGGGTTTCCTGGTGGCTCCCCCAATGGCAGGGCCAGCCTCATTGTCCCTTGGGTCCCCAAGACTGGCCTGGAACAGGGCTGAAGGGACAGGAGGCTACAGACCTGATGGGCTGGGACATCACGGGCTGTGTGAGAAGTGTAAAGATCCCAGGAAACAGTCTCTGAGCCTGCAGAGCCTATGTTCCTGGCTGCTCCAGTGTGCAGCTAGCTCCCAAGGGTGCAGGGAGAGATGTGGACCGTGGGTGGGTGGCCAGGCAGCGGGGTGTCATTGGAGGAGGGGACCGTGGAGGCCCCTCACATCTGGGGAACCCTCAGCAAGTGCTGTGGCTTGTTCCCCGAGGATTCGTATGCTGGATGTATGGCTTCAAGGAAGATGGTTAGTTACTGGGGGCCCTGTCCGGGGAGAGGTTAATGTTGTCTCAAGGGCACCGGGTTAATTGTTTCGAGAATGGATTATTATAGAGTAAGGTCACTCTGCATTCTCGGCCTCTTGGGTTGGGCTCTGTAGACCTTCCTTTGCCATCTTGTAACAAGCCAAGAAGACCCTTAGCAGAGGCCAAACACATAAAGCTTTCTGCTCTTGGACTTTTAGCCTCAAAAACTGAGCAAAAGAAAGCTTTCTGTTTTGTCTTTGGTAGTGGGGATTAAACCTGCGGTGGGGGCATTTACCTCTGAGCTACACTTTTAGCTCTTTTATAAATTTTTTATTTTGAAAAAGGGTCTCACTAGGTTGTTAGACCTGTGATCCTCCTGTCTCAACCTCTCAAGTAATGGGATTACAGGAGTGTGCCGCCATGCCCATCTAAATCTGCTTTTTTTTTTTTTTCTTTTTAGTACTGAGGATGAAACCTAGGGGTATTATTCTACCATTGAGCTCCCTAGCCCTATTTTTTTTATTCTTTTTGTGTGTGTGTGTGTCACTGACGGTGGAACCCAGTGGCTTTTCTACCTCCAGGCTATACTCCCAGACCTATTTATACTTTATTTGGAAACAGGGTCTCACTAAGTTGCTGAGAGCCTCAGTTCTTAGCTGAGGCTGGCTTCAAACCTGTGCGCTCCTCTGTCTCAGCCTCCCAAGCGCAGGGATTACAAGTGTGTGCCACCACGCCCGGCTTATTCTTTATTTTTTGAAACAGGGTCTCACTGAGTTGCAAAGGCCTCACTAAGTAACTGAGGCAGTCTGCGAACCACGATCTTCCTGTCTCAGCCTCCCCTATGCTAGGATTCCAAGTGTATGCCATCATGCATGGCTAAATCTGTTCTTTATATAATGTCCAGCCTCTGATATTTTGTTATAGCAACAGAGAATGGACTAATACATCATGGTATGATCTACCCTTTCATTGGGATAACTCCTGAATGCCAAAACATATGCTAAAATTTGCCAGAGATAAGATGCCAAAGACACACCAGGAGACAACAACCCACCACCTTCCTCAGCGGCTGGAGAAGGGCCCAGTGACCCCTCAGGAACTTTGCCTTCTTCCAGTAGTGAAGTTGGTGGCTCTGCAGGGCACCAGCTGCTGTCTCCCCTCCCCTAGGGCAGCAGACACTGCTATTTACAGATCAACAGCTGTGACTGCCACTCTGGGATGGAGGCGGTGAAGCCTTGGGCCTCTGCCCCTGCCCTTTGGGTGACCCTGGGCGAGTGAGTCCACCTCTTATTGGGCCTTGGTTGCCCTGTCTGCCAAGGAACAGAGTTGGGTTTAATGGTCTACGATTTTTCTCAGGGACTTAAATGTGGGGGCCTGAGCAGGCACAAAGTCCTTGGCAAGTCTGGGGGTCCTGAGACTTGGGGAGCAAGTTATTCAGGGAGTATATCCCTGTAAATTGTACCTCTAGAGACTTTGTGGTTCACAGGCACCTGGCTTTGGGAAGCCCACACCCTTGCACCTCTAGGAGAGGCAAGGAGGTACAGCTGTCTAGAGGTCACCTGGGGAAAGGTGGGCCCTGGGGTGGGCAGGCTCCCAGGGGTGTTGTCAGCTGCTGCACCAGCACAACTCCTGCCTGCCCACCCACCCACCCACCCCTCTGTCACAGGGGTCCACCCCCACACTCCTTTCATTCCTGGCACCCCCATGGTGGTGAGCACAATTAGCCACTGGCTGTGTGACTCCCGGCAGACCACAGCCCTTCTCTGAGTATGTTTGTGTTCTCTTTGGTGACCAGGGGTCCAGGTTCCCACCTTGCTGGGGTACTGTTGGCCATGTGGAGGGATGAGTGCCGGACACGAGGCAGGCTCTCAGGAGGTGGGCACTAGTGAGACAGTTATTCCTACCTTCTAAACAGGGCAGGTTTGCTGCCCTGGAAAAGACCCACAACTGCCCTCAGGGTTCTGGTGACCAGCCTCAAAGAGGGCCAAGGGCCAGGGCACTCAGGTGAGCAGAGATGCTGGTAACAGCAAGAAGCCTTGATTTCCCCTGGCTGGGAACCCGGGCCTGGCAGGGGCAGGCGTGCTCCTGGTGTGCTCTGCCTCAACTCTGGGCAGTGCCTGCCCTGGTGCCCAGGTACAGAGGGGAAAGGGAGGACAGGGAGCTGGGCTTCTCAATATCAGTGACCCCCCAATCCCTCTGTAGACAGCCCCTCTCCAGCTTCGCCAGGGAAGAACAGGGCCGGAAGGGGTGTGCCGTCCAGGAGGCGGCTCTGGGCCCACCTCCAGGGCTCCTAGCCCGAGACTCCATCCATCGCGTGGTCTCCGAGGCCGGGCACCTCGGGCGCTCACCTTGGGCGGCACGAAGAACTCCAGGCGGAAGCGCTCTCCGGCCACGGCCCTGCGCAGGAGCAGACGGCACTTCTGCCACTGCGCCGCGCCGGCCGGGCCCGCGGCCGCGTCGTCGGCCACCATGAAGCGCAGCGCGCCCTCGCGCTGGATGTCCAGCAGCTCCACCTTGGCCCCCAGGGTCCGCGAGAGCCGCAGGCGCCGCGTCCAGCGGTCCCGCGGCTCGGGCTCGGCGTCGGGCTCGGGCGCGGCGCGGCGCAGCCACAGGTCGCGCACGCCGTCCACCACGCACAGGCTCATGTTGCGCAGCGAGAAGCCCCTGCGCGCGCGGGCCCCGGCGGGGCGCGCGGCCGCCGGCGCGCACACGTCCTCCGAGCTCCGCGAGTGCGCGCGCGTCGCCGGCTCCATGGGGCCCGCGCGCCCCTCCGGCCCCGCCAGCGCGCGCCGCACCTCCTCCCCGAAGACGGCCAGGAAGCTGGCGGCAAAGTGGCGGGAGAAGGAGGCCCCAGCTTCGGGGGTGTCGTAGGCCGGGTTGTCCCGCAGGAAGCGGCAGAACTTGTGCGCGAAGTCCACGGCGGCCACTTGCGCGTGCAGCTCGCAGAACTGTCGCCAGTCCGGGGCCGGGGCCGGGGCCGGGGCGGGGGCGGCCAGACCGGGGCCGGCACCATTCATGGCTCCCGTCCCATCGCAGCGCCCCGCCGCTGTGGGGAGAACAGAGCGCAGTGACTTCGCGACCTCTGACCAGCGCGTCGCCCTCGCCTCCCCCGGCGTCCCCCAGGCTGTGCAGTGTTTGCACACACGTGTGCTGGGGGAGGGGCACAGCTTGTGGCCGCCATAGCAGCCGGACTGTGACCACAGACAGATGAGGACGATATGGTGCCTGCAGGGGAGCCCCGCATTCGTTACCTCCCCAAAGGGCAGCCTCGTGGAATCCTAGGGCCATTCGGTGGCCGGGGTTCCCACCTTCGAGTGGGGTCCCCATGAGCCTCCACGGACCTGGCTTCCCTCAGTGACCTCTTCTCAGGGCCCCCAGGGTTGGGTGGACAGGAAGAAGTCACCTGCAATTCTGCTGGCTCTACCTATGAAATAGGCAGAGATGTACTAGCCAGAGGGCCCTCCTCCCACCCAGGCTGCTGTCCCCAGGCCACTTTAGGCCCTTCTCTTGCCTGCAGTTCTTTACAGCTTCTTCACCCAGCCCCAGAATCCTGACCTCAATCCCTCTAAAGTCTGCTTTCCACCCAGGAATACGGGCATCACTTCTAAAAGACCAGACAGCCAGGCGTGGTGGCGCACCTTGTAATCCCAGCATTCGGGAGGCTGAGACAGGAGGATCGCGCAGGTTCGAAGCCAGCCTCAGCTGGCTTAAGAGACCCTGTTTTCAAATAAAATACAAAATAGGTCTGGGAGTGTAGTCCAGAGGTAGAAGGCCCCTGGGTTCCATCCCCAGTACCACCAAAAAAAAAAAAAAAAAAAAAAAAAAGGGCAAGGGGTATAGCTCAGAGGTCGAATTACCCTGGGTTCCATCCCCAGACCCACAAAAACGTAAAAAAAAAAAAAAAAAAAACCCACAAAAATACAAAAACAAAACAAACAAACAAACAAAAAACAACAAAAACAAAACAACAATAGACACAAGCCGGGTGTGGTGGCACACGCTTGTAATCCCAGTATGTGGGGGGCTGAGACAGGAGGATCACAGGTTTGACTCCAGCTTCAGTAACTTAGTGGGACTCTCAGCAACCTAAGGAGACTCTGTTTCCAAAAAAAAAAAAAAAAAAATTAAATAGGGCTGTGGTGGTGGTGGTAGATATAGCTCAGTGGTAGGAAGCCCCTGGGTTCCATCCCCAGCACCACATAAGACAAAACCAAAAAAGACACCTGAGGTCCCTCTCCCCTCAAAATCCCACCATGGCTCCCATCCTACTCCCAAGGGTTGGCATTATCTGGCTCCATTTTCCATTCTGGGCTCATCTCCAGCCACTTCCCCTGGCCACACCTACCTCCTTGCTATTCTGGAGGCATGCCAGGCTGACCTCCACCTCAGGGCCCTCGCACATGCCTGGAATGTTGTTTCCCTCGCCTTTGAATTTTTGTTCAAGGATCATTTTGTGCAACAGCCTTGCCTGACCACTCTGCTGAGGATAATAGATACCCACTTCCCCCAGCCTGGGTGCTCTGCATTCTTCGCCTGCTTACTTTTCTCCATGGTACTTCTCTCCATTTGACATATATTTACTTGCAGTTGGGTGTCCTCCTCCGCCCCTTCCCTTCCCCTGGAGGGCCTGTGCCACGAGGCAGGGAGAGCCACAGTCCTGCAAATGCAAGCGTGGCTGTGTCCCCAGTGCCGGGCACAGGCCGGCGCTCAGTAAACACTCGGGATAAACGAACAAAGGGATGTGCTCGGCACACCAGGCACGTCACCGCTGCCACTCTCACGGGGCCCGAGGACACGGTGTGTCAGTGACAAGCCAGGTCTAGGATTCTCACCCAGGTCCTCGCGAGTTCGGGACTCAGGCATCACCTCTGTGTATGGGTCAAGAATGACTTTTTTTTGTACTAGTGTTGACAGCATCGCTGCTCAGGGCTTCTTTCTGTCACAGTGGCCTGCGTGCAGGTCCTTCCAGAAGTCCCATCCAAATGGCGCCTCCGGAGGAGTACGCACCCAGGCATCCCGGCTGTCTTCGCAGCCCCACTTCCGTCTCCTTATAGCCAGGTGATGCCATCCCTCCCCACCCTGGTTAATTAGCGCATGTCCAGACACTTGGCAGAGTCGCCTCTTAGTCCCCCAAAGTGGCCACCACCCCTGGGGACACAGCCCAGCCTGCTCTGTGCACCCCACCTCGCCTCCATCCAGGTTGAAAGTCACCGGGAGAATACGTGTCCAAGTCACCGGGAGAATACGTGTCCTGGGGACCCCGTCCAAGGGGCCAGCCCAGTGCTGCAAGGAGGGGACCGTCTTCTAAGGGACTGACATGAAGGGTCGTGCCCTCACCTGGCCCCTCTCAAGATGCCCTCAGCTCCCGTGCCTCTCCCGCACAGCTTCTGGGAGCACCATCCCATATCTCCCCTGGGATCCAAGCCTTGTAATTAAACGCCAGGTAAAAATAGCTGCCCCACTTCCTGAGATCATCTGCAGGGCCTCTGGGCCGAGGACACCATGGGGATTCCCTCGCCCCTCAGGACAGCCTCAGCCTTCATCTGCACCCAAAACCAGGCGACGGAGCCAGGGAGGAAGCAGGGCCACCCGAGGAGGAAGTGCGAGGGCAGGTTTCCAAACTGGCCGGCCTCCACGGAGGGCCCTGAAGGTACTGGGGAGGGCGCCCGGGGGTTGGGAGGGTATCCTCAAGGCCTGAAAAAGTACTACAGGGCGCTGAGGCTGAGCAGTGATTGTGAACGACTTATCAGGACTTTGGGAGTCAGGAGTGGTGTTCAGAATCCACGAAAGTCGGGGGGGAGACAGGCTGAGGCCCCACAAGCTTCACTTAGGTCTGACTTTCCTCCTGTTCTGCTCTCCTCTCCTACCCACAGGTCCATGACTACCAGGAGCCGCTTCTTCCAGAAAGCCCTCCCTGGCCTGTCCCCCTCCCCCTGACCCAGGCTGCCTCAAGCCTCTCCCTGAGTCCCCGCGGTCCAGTGCGCCCCTCCGGCAGACTGTGAGTGGCAGAGCCTCCAAGTGTCTGTTTCATGTCTGTAGCCCCACCCGGCCAGACATTCCTGGGGCAGAAGGGAGGCCTGAGTCACATCCTCGGCTCCTGGCACTTGCTCCTTCCCCTGGGGGTGGCAGCTGGAATACACCTGCCATCACCACAGGGAAGGCGGGGCCCAGGCCAGGGCCTTGGCCTCACTCTCAGGCATTTCTGGGGTGGAACCCATGAACCCCTGTCCACTGATCCAGCAGGCCAGTGGCCGCCTCTGCTCCTGTATTTTTGGGATGAGCTCAGGTCACAGGGGGGCAGCCTGGGAAGGCTAGGTACAGCTGCCCCTGTGATGTGATTATGCCCCATGTGAGGCTGGTGGGGGCAGGCAGGAGTTTAGCCACGTGTCCCTTTCTGTGTCATCGGGCTCTGTCCCTCCCTGCTCTTCCTGCTCGCTGAGAGGGGCCTTGGCAGGGAGGCAGGATGGAGCCAGGGGACGGGGCCCTGGGCGGGCTTTCCCAGGTGGGTGCAGCTGCCCTCGTGGGAGATGGGGGTGGAACTCAAAGAGAAGTCAGCCATGGCTGTGGCAGGTCAAGTCCTAGGCAGGGAGGGCTACGGTGTTCACCCCTCCCCAACTGTGCTGGCTGGCCAGGAGCTCGGGTATAGCGGTCCTCAGCGTCTGTGGGGCCAATGCAGAAAAAGCAGACTGGGCAGTCAGAGCCAAAAGCCACCAAGCAAGCTGGGTAATCCCAGTGAGGAGATAGAAAGGAAATAGGCAGATAGGGAAGAGGCCTGGTAGAAAAAGTTAATTTCCTGAGTTTCCTGAGGGGCGACAAATACCTGAAATTCCAAAGGCTCAGAGATAAGAAGGACCTGAGCTTCACAAAAGCCATCTGTTTACTAATCAACAAACCCAGGAGCCCTCACCCAGCAAGTCTGACAGGAGATTCTTCAAAGGACTTGCAAATACCCTATGCAAATCCTGAGAGCTGCTTCCCAGAATTCCCAAAGTCACCCTAACCAAAAGAGGACTCGCAAATGGTCGGGCAATGGCCCTAGACGATCAGCAAATTGGGGCTTTTCCCTCTCGGGACCCCCTCCCCTTTTGGGGAGCTGTTTGTTTTCCCTCTCCCTCCCCCCCCCCTCTCTCAGGTCGAGAAGGCAGAGTGCAACTGAGGGCACGTGGCTCAGGCTACTCTTGGGGAGTGACCTGAAGACCTCTGCTGGACATCAAGGCTGACCAGGGCCCCTAGGGGTGACCTGCACCTCTTTTCTGGGAGGCTGAGATAGGAGGATGGAAGGTTTGAGGACAGCCTCAGCAACTTAGGGAGATTTGCAGCAATCTAATGAGCCCTTATTCCAAAACAAAAAATCGAAAGGGCTGAGGGTGTAGTTCAGGGGTAGAATGCCCCTGGGTTCAATCCCCAGTACCAAGAAAATAAAGGGTCACTGAGCAACAGGGCCAGCTGGGAGTCACACACCTGGTCTACAGATGGAGGAACTCAGGCGCAGACACAGGAGACAGAACAGAAGCTGCAAACTAAGGGCGGAGGGTCTAGTTACACACTCAAAGGTGTGCTGTCCCCAACTGCCCTTGGGCCAGGCTGGTGGGGGAAGGGAGTCAAGTGCAGAAATCTTGGCTGACCTGGGCTCACGGCCTGACCCTGCTGTTTCCTGGGTGAGGAAGGTGACCTCAGTCCCAATCTCAGAGGTCACTTTCCTCAAATGCAAATGAGGGGCCACCCCCCTCTGGAAGGACAGCACAGGAGGGGGCTGCAGAATGTTCTCACCCATGTGTGGTCTTGGGCAGTGCTGGGCTCCCCTAACCTCTGCCTGGGTCAGTAGGTCTTTCCAGGCCACTTGGGGGGACCAGCCAGTGTAACATTCAATCAGTTAGTGTGGCCAGGTATGGTGGTACATGCCTATAATCCCTGTACTTGAGGCGGAGGCAGGAGGATTGCAGGTTTGAGGCCAGCCTCAGGGACTGTGCAGCGAAACCCTCAGGAACTTAGTAAGACCCTGTTTCAAAATAAAAAAAGTTTCATCAACCTAGTAAGGCTTTGCTTCAATAAATAAATAAATAAAATGGAGCTGGGGTGTAGCTCAGAAGTAGAATACTCCTGGGTTCAATCTCCAGTACCACACACACAAAAATAAATAAATAAGATTTTAAAATTATAAAACAAAAAGGGCTGGGAGTACATGTCAGAGGTGTAATGCCCCTGGGATCAACCCCCAGTTTAAAAAAAAAAAAAAGTGCAGGTGGATCCCTGTGGGAAAGGCCAGAGGGGGCAGAGGCAGCAGAAGGAGGGTGAGCTGTCACCCAGCTTCACTGTCCAGGGCAGCCCGGAAGGGCTGTGAATTGACTTGGACTGGCCGTGGGCTCCTCCTTGGGCCTCCCCTCCCAGTTGGCCAGGGTCTTCTCTACCTGGACCACCTTCCTCCTTCCATCCCAACTCCCCTGGCTTTCAGACTGTCTCCCTCCTACGTCCTTCCAGGAAGCCTGCCCTCCTGCCACGGGTCTCCCTCCCTGAACTTCCAAGGTTCCTGTGGCCCTTGGCCCTCTGCTTTCTGTGGTCAGAGGCCAGCTGGGTCTATGGTGGGAGGGGCTGGAAAAGGCCTGCTGAGCCCGCACTGGGAGATGGGGCTCTCTCTGGGCGCTCTGTCTTCTCAGCTTCCCCATCAGTAAAACAGGGCGCTGCAGCAGAGTGGCCTAGAGGGGCTCCTGACACTGAACACGGGGATCCAGCTGTCACCCTGCAGCAGCCAGGCGCAGGCACTTTCACAGGCTTCGGCTCTGAGGGCAGGGGTTGGAGACAAAGGAAACCCTCCTAGTCGAAGGACCAGGTGCCGGCCCTGGGGAGCACTGCGAGGCAGGCACCTCCCCCTGCCCATCACTCCAGTGCTTTTTCTAGGCTCAGCTGGCTGGCTGGCTTCTCTGAACAACAAAAAAAAAATTTTTTTTTTGTTCCCATCTCTGATGGGACTGGACTTTGGAGAGGCGGGGCCTGATCCAATCCCTGCTTCTAGCGCTTCCAAGCCGTGGCCTTTCCTAACCCCAGACAGAGACCCTCCTCCCCTCCCCGGAGCCTGGCTAGACACAGGCTAGGGGGGTGGGGGGAGAGCATCTTTCAGGCGGTAAAAATAGCGCGACAATTGGGAGGGGGGGGAAGGGCTGGTCTTCAACCCCCGCTGGGCCGGCATGCAGTTCCGCACCCCAAGGCCCGGTCATTCCTTAAAATATTGATGAGGTGGCTACACCGCCCCCGCTAATGGGCTGCCGACCAATCGATCCACAGCGCAGTGGGCGGCGGCCTGGGGGCGGGGAAAGGCGGCAGTCCTGCCCACAGCCCGTGGTGCTGGGGTTTCTGGGGAGCCCAGCCTGCCCCAGCGCCAGCGGCCTCAGCTAGGCACCCTCCGCACAGCAAGAGATGATGAGCCCCAGGGAGCGGAAGGTGGTCCCCAGCCCACAGCGCCCCCCGGTGCCCCGCAGGACCCAGGCTGGCAGCATCCCAGCAGAAAGTCCTGCCTTTTCCTGCACCCTCCTGGAAGGAGCACCCAGCCGCCAAGTGCACGGAGAGGCACTGCGTCCTAGGCCGGGCAGTGGCCCCTTCAAGCAAACTGCTGGCCTACCATCAGGGCACTGCAGCTTCTCCAGGGGCCCCGACATGGGGAGGAGGTGAAGCCTCCTCTGCTCTCTCCCCCTCAGCCGCTGCTGTCCTCCCTGACCATACCCAGCAGCCCACCTGGGCAGTGACGGCCACATTCATTCTGCTGTCCTCTAGTGGCCCCCAGGCCCCTGGGGCACAGTCCCTCCCTCCCACCCCTCCGCATCTTTTCATGAACCACGAACATCCATCCTCCAGCCTGGAGGGACTCCCGCCAGCTGTTGGGTACTTAGTTCTCAAGGTCATCCAACCCCTCACCTTCCCAGAGGCGGTGTCCCCACAGGGCAAGCTCTGAACAGGGCCTCCTGCCAGAGGAAGGATGTGGCTGGAATTCCCCATCCCTTCCCACCCAAATATGTGCTCACCCCGTGTCCCTGGCAGAGGGCAGAATGGGCATCATTCCTAGTGTTAACACACTCGAACCTGCTGGGACTTTACTGCACAGTGGGTGGGGGGGCACTATGGTGATTAAGGGGCAAGGACTCTGCCCCTGTATGGGCGGTGAAGACTCTGAGGTTCCATAGCTAAGAGTTGGGACCAGCATCCCTGCTCCCCACAGACTGTGTCTGAGACCAAGGCCTGCTTGGAGGAGCATTGCTGGCAGGTAGCTGCCAGGACAGTGCAGGACACCATCACATGCCTCACGTGAGAAGGCGGGAGCCTTCCTTCAGAGGACCCCTGGTTTTACTGACCCCCAACCTCTGCAAGCCCTGCCAGCTTTGGAGCCTGCAGACCCTCAGTGGGAGCCCCACTGCTTGAGGCCTCCCTAAGTCAACCTCTGCTCATCTGACATGATGGACAGGGGAGTGGATAAAAGTCTGAGCCATCCCATCATGGTCTGAATCCCAGCCCTGCTGCTTCCTGGCTTCCTGGAGCCTCAGTTTCCCCATTTGTTAGGATGGAGTGATGGAACAGCACCAACCTCATAGGACTGTCATGAGGACTGAGTAGTTGGTTTGAAACCAAAGCTCCCCTGCTTCTACTCCTAAGCATTCCGCATCCATCCCCTCTTCCTCCCGCTGCTCTGGGCGCACGGCTGCAGAATACTCCTCTCGGCCTCCCCGTTTCCTACTGCACCACCCCCTGCCAAGTCCAGCCTCCATAGCGTGTCCAAGGTCAGCTTTCAAGAGCTCACATCTAATTGAGCCAGGCCCCTGCTTAAGGCCCTTCTCCCCGTACATCTCTCCTATAAGAAAGGACTCTCCCTGTGTAGAGAGTAAGAAACGAGGTTCTGGGGAGGGAGGCGGCGAGCCCCTAACTCACTGGGTTTGCATTGGGCTCCCAGTGTGTCCAGCGCCGCGCGGGTGAGCCCAGGCTCGCAGGATGGACAAGAGGGAGACATGGAGTTGAGTCCAGATCTGTGCTTCCTGGAGCACACTATTCCCAGCAGGCACCTGTGCCTGGGGAGCCCCCCAGGGCATAGTGGGGCCCAGTCCCTGCCTTGGCGGGGGGAGCACTCTGAGAGGCTGAGGGAAGGAGAATCCACAGCTGGGACCCGCAGAAGTAGCGGTCAGATGAGTAGGCGTGGGGTCAAAGACAAGAAGCTACGCTGGGGCAGGGGTCTCAAGAGGTAGGTCATCTTCCTTCAGGAGCACCCAGTGCTGGACAGTTCCTCAACAGGCTCTGTGGGTGGAGAGCTGGGCTCCAGCTGCACAGGCCCTGTAATCTCCCACTCCACTCTGCCTTCCTGGGCCTGCAGAGCAGAGGCCCCTCTCCAGCTCTGCCTTAAGCCTGCAGCTGCTTCATCTCCTCCGGTGTCAGGGACCTCACCTGGGTCATAGCCCAGCCCCCCACATCTGCAAGACACTCCCCTCAGTCCCCGTGACTCAGCTGACCAGTCGGCTTTCTGACTCTTCCATGACACACATTCTAGGCACTCCTGAGACCTCCAGTGGCTCCTAGCTCTGAGCATCCCAGAGCCTTTGGCACTGCGGATGTGTCCCTCAGCTCCTCAGCTCTGTGTCTGCCCGGTCTCTAAGAACCTCCAACTTGCCACGTCTAAGTTCTCATCACCCTCTCCCTCCAAGCTCGGCTTATCCTCTGCTCCAGTCTCAGACCCAGCTGGGCACCGCCCTACCTCCAGCACTTCTTTGCCCCAGTAGCGGGTGGGCCTCCGGAGGCCTCCAGAATGCCCCTTATCCCACTCCCCCTCTGCCCTCGCCCCTCTACAACACCACAAGGCTTGTGGCCTGTCTCCCCCTCACCCCAGACCGTGGGCTCCCAGGTGGTTTTTACATTTGTCCCCGCGTGGGCCTATCCTCAGAGGGTCAGAAGTACCTGGAGAATGGAACCCAAACTGTGCTCTACCCAAAGGAACCATGATGGTGTGCTCACACACAGCAGCACCCCGCCTCACTCTGCCTGGACAGGTATGAGCTGTGATCTCACACCTGTCATCCCCTGGGACAGAACACAGCCATAAAAGCACCCAACCATCCAGGAGTGGTGGTGCACGCTTGTAATCCCAGTATCTGGGAGGCTGAGACCGGAGGATCGCAGTTCACGACCAGCCTCAGCTACTACTTAGTGAGGCCCTTGGCAACTCAGTGAGACCCTGTTTCAAAATAAAGAATAAAAAATCAGGCTGGGGGTGTAGCTCAAAGGTAGCCCTTGGTACATTCCCAGTACCGCAAACAAAACAAAATACCCAACCAGGTGAGGAAGGAACAACCTTCCCCCAGGCCCTGGAGCCACCCTGTGGCCCTACAGGACAGTGAGGATCACAAGGAGAGGTGGCCCAAGTACCTACCCACCCCCACCTCCATTCCTTTCAGCCCAGGCCGGGCTCCAAAAACAGATCCAGGCTCTTGTCAAAGACAAGTAGCCTAGAGGCCCGGCTTGTGGGCTGAAATACTCTGAGCAATTCATTGCACCTCCTCTAAAACACGTTTCCTGCTCCGTAAGATGAAGATGGTTGTAGTCCCAAAGCCACAGGCTTGGTGTGATAATTGCACAAGAAACAGCGCTGATGCCCCTAGCCTGGCACCTGTCAGCTCACAACCAGAAGCCCAGCCCCCGGGGGCGCAGGCTCCACCTGAGTGGACACTCCACCTCCGACAGCCCCATGAGAACCAGCTCCTAAGTGTATGCACAGGAGTTGTCCTTGGGAGGCCCACACAAAGCAGGGAAGAGGTGTGTGAAAACATCAGTTGGATTTTTCACAATAATGGTAAGAAAAGCATGCATTCAGCCCGGTATGGAGCATCGGCAGATCATGACCATCATCACTCACACCCTGGGGGGGGGGTCCTGGAGGTTGGGGAGAGACCTCTAGAGAGAAAAGTAGAAGGAAGCAGCTATTAGGAAACTGCCTCCAAGACCCCCAGAAACTCTGGCCCACACTAGCTACCAGGATTGCCTCACACTTTTCCTAAAGCCCCCCCCCCCAAGCTGAAAGTTCTAGGTTACTCCTCCAACCCCTGGCTTCTTGGATGGGGCCAGGATGCTGGGAGGAAAAAGATATGTTCAAGTTTGGGCAGAATAGGGGTTTCAGATCATCCCTCCAACAGGCTCTGGGGAAAACCACGCCCCTTGGCCCCTGCCTTCCTAGGTTCCCTGAGCTCAGTGCCCTGTTTTGGAGGAAAGCACCTCTTGTCGGCCACCCAGAAGGAGGTAGGAAACACCATATGAATTTTGCAGGGTAGATAATGTGGGCTCGAGGGGTAGGGTTTAATCCAGGTCTGATGCCCATTCTGAGACTCTGTCCCGTGCCACCTCGGTGTGAACATAAATTCTGGCTTTTGAATGTTCACGGTCCCTCCTGAGGCCGCCCCGTCCGCCCTGCGTGGCTCCTGGCAGGCCCCAGTTCCTGCAGAGATCTTTCCCTGCAAACCCCACTTCAGGGGATCCTGGGGACTGGGGTGAGTCCCGGCCTCTGCCTGTTCTCGGCCCGCGCTAAAGCTGCGGTTCCGGCCCGCGCCGCCCGCAGGTTCATCAATGGCCGAGGCCCGTAGGCCTGAATGGAAGGCACGAACCCGCCTCTTCTTAAAGGAGCCGGCCTCTCCGGCACCTCGGCGACCGTCCCGGCTAACCCGGTCCCGGAGCCCAAGGTGGGCGGGTCTGGAATCGTGGCCGTGGGAAACCGGGCCTGGGCCGAGGGGAGGGCGTGCCGGCCGGGAGGCTGCGGTCCGGCTGGGTCCTTCCCGCTCTCGCCACCCTCTCCTTCCAGTCTAGGGAAGAGACCTGAGCGTCCCCTCCCCCCCGCCGGAGACCCCTCCTCCGGGGGCCCGTCGCTGCCCCGAGGCGATGGTCCGGTCGCCGCGTCCCTGCGCCCGGCTCGGCATGGGGTCCGGGGCCTCCGGGCGGGGGCGCACGCCCTCCCCGGCGCGTCCTCCTCCCTCCACCCGCGCACACAAAGACGACACGCTCGGACGGGGCGCGTGCGGCCGCGCTCCCCGGGGCAGGGCGCTCTCACACGCACGCCCGGGGGGCGCAGGGGCCGGCGAGGACCCGCAGGCCTTACCTACAGGCGCGCAGCCGCGGCCGCGCGGGCCGGGGCGCCGGGGGAGCGCTGCCCGGACCGCGGCCGGGCTCCGGGGGCCCGGCGGCTCATGGCCCGCGGCGGGCTGGGCTTCCTCCCGGCCGGAGCCGCGGCGCCTCCTCCGCCCCGGTCCGCAGCCTCCACGGCTCGTGCGCTCCTCGCGCGCCGCGCTCGGCTCCCGGGCTGCGGAGCCCCGCGCTCCGAGCCCAGCCCCGCGCCCCGCCCGCCTGCCCGCGCCCCCGGCCCCGCCCCCGAGGAGGCCCCGCCCCCGCCCCGGCCCCGGCCCCGCCCCCGCCGCGCCCCCCGCCCCCAGCCCGGAGGAGGCGCCCGCCCCCGGCTCTCGCTTCCTCCGGGCGGTGGAGAGGCAGAGGTCGCCCCGCCCAGGGGCCAGAGGGGCTGGGGACCCGGCCGGAGCCGCCCATCTGGGGCGGGGGCCCCCGAGACGCGGAGCCGGCCCCCGAGACGCGGAGCCGGCCCCCCGGCTCTGCAATGGAGTCCGTCCCGCGCGAAAGTCTCCCGGACCCCGCGTGGTGGCTCTGGGAGCGCGGCAGGTGGGGTTGGGAGGGTCCTGCTCGGGGTGGTGATACTGGGTGTGGGTGATACTGGGGGGGACGCCCTCGGAGCGCCCCTCAGTGACTGGAGCCAGGTGGGGGCCGGCGCTGCGGTCGGACCCTCCACCGCGGGGACAATGGGAACCGCGAGAAGGCCCAGATGTCGCAACGGAGGAAGTCGATGTCTGGTTCTCATAAATCCCGAGGGCGAGCACCACGCCCCCTCCCTCCAGCCCTCGCTGTTCTGGAAATCGCCCCCGGACCCCAGGGCGGGCAGACCTCCTGAGTGTGGCCCCTACTTCCTAGCGTCTTGGGGAGACTGGCGCCATCCGGGGGTGGGGGGGGTGGGAGGTTGCAGCGCTCAAGGAAGACCACACCCCTGGCTTCCTCACCCCTGCTGAGGTTAGGGCAGAGAGGCGCTAAGAGAACAGCCCTGCCGGTCATCGAAAGTGCTAGTGGTCTGCACTCCGGTTCTCTGGGTCCTCGGCAGGCTGCTCAGGAGTCCAGGGGAGAAGGGGCTTGTCCCTGGGCTGGGGGAGTGGTCCCTGGGCACCGTCTCCCCTCCTCTCCTGCCCTTGCTTCAGGCCCTCAGCTCTCAGGGATGTGGGGTCAGCGACCCCTCCCCCAGCCTTTGGCAGTACTGCTGTCTGCCCTGGCGGCCCTGCTGGCTGGGAGAGCCTCCATCTATCTGTTCCTCACCCACAGTGGCTCCTGACTTTTGTATTGAACCCTTTTTTGGTCTCCAAACTATTTCACATCTCTAACTTGTCAGAAGGCAGGACAAGTGGGGATTTGAATGTTCATCTCCTGGTGAAGGTGGAGCCTGGCCTGTACCCCCACACCTCGTGCCCACCACCCCTGGTGCTGCCCTCCACGGGGTCACTGAAGCCTGTCAGGCCTCTGTGGAAGCCCTGGTACTTTTTCTACCACACACGTCCCAGGTGCCCCCGTGGCAGGACCCGGCCAGCAAACACTTAATGAGAACCTAGGCAGTAGTCCAGCCATCGATCCGAGGTGCACACAAGCCTGGGTGCCTGGCTGGAACCAGACCCTTATGAATGAGGCTGGGAAGGGTGGGGTGGGGTGGAGGGCCGGGTGCCAGCAGAGAGGGAGAGAGGGAATCTCCATCCCTGGGCAGCCTGGTTGTGGACCCTGTCCTCCTGGGAGAGGGGACAGCTGGCCCACAGTAGACTAACCTGGATATAAGTTGTGCCCTGAGCTTGCTGGTGGGCTGTCAGTGGCCAGAGAGAGTCCTGGGGTGTGAAGCCCAGGGCAGGACAACAGCTCTGATCCCCTGGGAGGAGGAAGTAAGGGGGGGGGGCTAGGCGCCTGGTGACTCCAACCCCAAAGGAGGAACCCTGGCAGATGTGAAAGTGGCTGGGGGGTGGTGAGGGAACATGATTGGCCAAGAGCAGCTGTTATGGGTGACAGGAATGAAGGTCAGAGAGGACAGGGCCATCCTGGGTCCCTGAGGGCAAATCCTAGGGCCCTGAAGGAAGTTCTGAGGGAGCAGATGATAACGGGTGCTGGCCATAGGCCCCAAAGACGGGCCCCTGGATGCATAAGCTCTAGTGTGTTTGAGACTAAACCTGAGACAGAGATGGTATAGGGGACTCTGGCCTGGTGGGCCACAGGGCAGGAGCTAGGTTTGGAGCCAGCCTTGAGGGTCACCCAGACAAAGGGTAATGCCAGCCCTTACAGACCAAAAGGAGGCACTCCTCTGTTCTCTGAGTGGGGCTGAGCAGGGGTGAGGTGGTGCGGACCCAGTGGCTCTGGAGAGTTCCTGTGGAAGGCTGGTGGGCATGGCTTCAGAGCGCTGGGTAAGCCAGGGCCCAGGGGGAAGGGACACGCTGCAGACACACTGCTAGGCACACAGGATGGGAAGCAGGAACTGACGCAAACCCAAAGCATGTCATGCCCCAACCCTGGCCTGACAGGTGGCTTTTGAAGAAAGGACTAATTTCCCCCTTTTGATGGGGTTGCAAGTGCTTAAGAGAACTCAGATGTTGTGGCCTTGGGTTTCAGCAAAGCTGCGGGCCTGCTCGTGGAATTCTTGGGGACAGGAGGAAAGGGAGAGATGTCCTGTGTGCCAGGGCCATGCCTCATGTCAACAGACCAGCCCAGATTCCAAGGGTGACACTGGACTTCCACACGCCCCTCCCTCGTGCCCCAAAGTTCAGGAGTCACAGAGCATAGGGCACCAGTGTGGCTGCAACTATGGTTTATTTCAAATGTGCAAAGCTGAACATGCATGTGCGAATCTAACTTGGGGAGCTCTACCAGTTGCCCCGAGAGGTGGCCATGCTAGGGTGGCCCACTGCCGGTTCTGTTCTGAGGGGCCCCTCAGACCAATCCTTGGGACCGAGGAGCCTGGGGCACGGGGTTCTTGCTGGAGACGCTTCCTCATCTAGAAACCAGAATATCTTGCTAAAGAAGAAAGCAGAAATCATGTGTGTCTGGGGCTGGGGGAGGGTAGTAGAAACTGTCCCACCTTTGGGGCTCCCCTTTTGGAGATGGGGTGGGGGTGGTGAGCAGATTAGGTCTTGTCTAACCTGTGTCCTCTGGGAGGTAATAAGGCAGGCGGGGTGGGGGTTGGACTCGAGGCCTGCTGGGATGGAGAGAAGTACCTCCCACCTCTTTGGGGGTCCCAGGGCCCAGGGGAGATGGTAGGGAGTTGAGGAGATGCCATAGCCCAGGTGCAGACAGACCCGGAGGATGCCAAGTGGATTAAGCGCTGCCCTGCCGGGATCAGTGGTGGCAATCAGTGACACAGCTGGGGGATCTCTGCCACCGGGGCCAGAGGTCAGGCTGCAGGCGGGGCTCTGGCCCAGCCTGCTGGTCACTGGGAGCTGTCTGGACTGGGGAGGCCTGATGTGGTTCTTACATTCTTTCAAGGGGGTCAAAGGGAGCCTGGGACCTCTGGCAGCTGTTGGGTTGAGGATAAGGACAGTTTCCATGGGGGAGTCTCAGGGAAAGCCTAACTCATTAGGAGCAGCTGACTAAGCAGGGCTGGGGAGATGCAGCCATCACTGTGGCCAGGAGGCCTGGGGTCACTGCCACAAGTCGCCGGCCGCCGCCCCCTTGTCGTTCTCGTGGAACTTGTGCAGGTGGTCAGCGAACCTGGGGGCACAAAAACCATTGCTGAGGCCAAGTGTAAAAAGGAGAGTGCCAAAGAAGCGTGCGTGGGGGGAGGAGGAGATGCCCCACGTGACAGGGTGGGGCTGGCTCAGTAGGCCTGGGGAGGGAGCAGGGTCACAGCTGGGGAGCCCGGTGGTGGTGTGGGGGCCTGGGGCTCCGGTCAGGGTTATGGGGGCCCTGGGGTGTTCTTACTTCTTGGCGCAGGTGGCAGCGCAGTCCCTTTCCACACTCTCGCTCCAGGCCAGCTTGTAGAGCACCTGGCCAGGAGAAGACAGGTACCCCTGCACCTCCCGGCCATCGTGCAGCCCACCTGCAGCCCCTGGGCCTGGCCTCCTGGGACAAAACTGTTCTCGTGGCCAGGGCCTAGGCTGTGGTGAGAGGGGCCCAGCCACAGAGGTCCATCTCTAATGCCATGGGCATTCCCGACAGGCCCAGGAGCTGCTGGGCCCCGGGGTCAGAGTGGGAGCCCAGGCGAGCCCCCGAGAGGCCATCGTGCCCGTGCCTAGCTAGGGCGGGTCCCCGAGGCTGGAGCCTTCTGTGCACACAACTCCTCTCCTCCCCATCTGGTGCATGTGGGAGCATCACCAGACATCTGTGTGTCCTTTGCCCACTGACTATGACGCCCCCTTTGTGCCAAGGGAGATACAGTTCCAGACGTCCCTTTTCTGAGCAGCCCGCCTGGCAGTCTGCTGAGAGATTCGGTACACTGGCCCTCGTGCCTCAGGCTCCCTCTAAGGCCTTCCTTTCCTCCAAGCCCCTCCAGGCCCCTGCGTCTGGATGCCATCAGCCGGGATTCTTCCCAGAGCAGCCCGACTATGCCCCAGCCAGAGCCCAACCTGGAGGTGCTCCTTGTCCCCAGGATGGGCCGACACCCTTGAAGGAGAGAGAAATGGCCTGGAACTGAAGGTGTGTCTTGGGGGAAGCCGGGCCACAGTAACAGGGTCCTGCTGTGCTGGAGGTTGGAGAGCAGGTCACAACCCTGACCAGCTGTCGGGACACTCACCAGGAAGACCAGGCAGTGCAGGAAGAGGGTGTAGAAGAAGCCAATGGTGCGAGCCATCTTGTTGGAGAGGACCAGACGCCCCTGGGGAGCAAACACAGGGTGTGGGGAATGGTGGGGCAGGGCTACCCTGCTCCTGCACAGGGGCCCCTGGGGTAGTATGGGTAGGGAAGAGGCTGGCAGGTGGGGAACCCATGCCACCGGGACAGGTGGGACAGGTGGGGAAATACAGAATTCCTTTTTTAATTTTTTTGTACTGGGGATTGAACCTAGGCTATTCTATCTCTGAGAGCTATACCCCCAACCCTGTTTTATTTTATTTTTTATTATGAAACAGGGTCTCACTAAGTTACTGAGGCTGGCCGCGAACCTACGATCCTCTTGTCTCAGCCTCCCAAGTACTGGGATTACTGGCCTACACTGCTGGGCCCTGTGGGGGCTGCAGGATTGGTGAGGAATGCTGCCCCCTGCAGCCCAATTCCAGAACCTACAGTGAAAGGTTCCACCAGAGGAGAGGGAAGGACTATGCTGGGGGTCACATGGCCACTCTCCCATGCCTGAGAGGGGTCTGTGTAGTCCCTGGGGCTTCTCTGGACAGGGTGGAGGGAGGTGGCTCAGGCCTGTCCCAGGTGAGCACAGGGGTGAGGACTCACCATGCTGAGTGTGGCCTTGTCCCAGGGGCTCAGGCTCAGGTACTTTCTCTGCCGCTCCTGAAGGGGGAGAGATGCTGAGGAAAGGACACCAAAGGCCCGAACAAATGGGGGAGGCAGCCCTCCTGTGCACTGGCTGCCTTCAGAGCCCTCCGATGCCCAGCCCCACTCAGGGTGACATTCCAGGCTCCCAACATCTCTATGGACCCCCCTTACTCCCGAGTGGCCCATTCTGCTTGTTAAAAAGCTCTTCATGGGCAGGCCTGCTGCAGCCAAGGGGGGCCCACCACCCCATCAGCTGTCGCTGGGAGCTGGGACCCCCAGCTTCTCTGCCTGCTTCCACAACCCTGTGGTCGACCCGTTCGTTCACTGATATACACCCTCAGGTAGCCACCGCAGGCCTTCCTGGGTGGGCCCTGTGCCTCCACCAAAGCAGTATGGCGGCTGCCCCGGGGCTTCCTGGCCCGAGGGGCCCGAGCTGTGCAGAGGCGGCTGTGAGGTCAGAGTGAGCAGATGGGGCAGCTGGGGAAGGGGTGAGGGAAGGCTGGGGCCAGTCGCCGTGGCCAGGGGAGCAGGGTCCCAGGTCTCCGTGGGCCTGCCCAGAGAGGAGCTGTCCTGCCTGAAGCTGGGCTCACGGACCCTCTTGCTGAAGGAGGAGAAGGGGTCCAGGCGCTCCTCGTACTGGGATGAGTACCGCAGCTCGGTGTCATCGCTGCCGCCGCCCTGCACACGGAACAAGGAGAGACTTGGTCAGGTTCCTGGGCTGCAGAAGGCCCAGTGCTCAGAGGAAGACAGGCCTCATTGCTCTTTGGAAAGAAGGAGTTGGGAAGGAAGCCCGGAGCCCACAGTGGGGAGAGAGTGCTGGGATGACGGCTTGAAGGCAGCTAGTGCTCGTGTCACGGGATGTGGCCTGGGCAGAGGTCTCTCCTACACCGTGTCACAGGGCACAGCTCCACTGGCACCTATGGAGAACTAAGGTCCAGGTGGGTTGGAAGGTACAAGACAGGCTGGGGCTGGGGAAAGGTGGATTGGTTTTTGCTGTTTTTCAGATGCGGTCTTATTGTCCAGGCTGACCTCCCACTCCTGGGACCAAGGGATCTCCCCGCCTCAGCCTCCAGAGTATCTGGGACCACAGGCGTGTGCCACCATGCCCAGCTTGGTGAAGGGATACACCAGCCACCCGGAGAGCACGGGTTTGCAGGGTCCGGGCGCCCTCTGGTGGCAAACAGCAGCTCCAGCTCCACTGGGCTGAGCTTGGACTTAGACCCTTCCATTGTGACCCCTGCTTCATCTCCCCTTAGTCACAGAAAGGGGTTCCTTGCACACACACACACACACACACACACACACACACACACACACACACACACACACACACACACACGATATATATATATATATATATGACCATATATATATATGGTGTGTGTGTGTGTATGTGTGTGTGTGTGTGTGTGTGTGTGTGTGTGTGTGTGTGTGTGTAGGAGGTATCATTTCCTCAGGGCCTGTCCTGTGTGTTCAGCACTCTCTGGGGCTAAGGTCCCAGATCCTGGGGTCTGCTAGTGGGTCACCCCATCTCACAAAAGGGCCGCTTGGACGGTGGACTCTCGGTACACGGCCCCTGCCTCTTGCTGTCCCTTGTCACCTCCAGGCTGGTTCAGCTGAATGAACCCCAACAGGTCCACTCCGGGGGCCTCTCCTGAGCTTGGAAGGACAGGTGGCCAAGGGGGAGGGTCACATGGCCTCTGGGGCCGCCCAGGCCCAGGTGCCCAGCGGCAGTGTCTTCCCACCCTGAGTGCCCTGGCCAACCCCCTCCCTCTGCCCTGCCTGGGGCTGGCCCTGGAGGGCTCTTACCCGGCCGGGGTAGCTCTGCAGAAACTTGATCTTCTCGAAGAGCTTGATGTTGTCGGCGCGCAGGCTGTCCAGCTCGCTCTGCAGGGCTTGGATGGTGTGCTGGGCCAGGCGGCCCTCCTGTGGGTAGGCGGCGGGGCCGGGGATGGAGCTGGGGCCACACTGGGGAGCACCTCGCTCCTGCCTGAGGCCCCTTCTGCCCTGTGCCTTCTCCTTGACCTGCAGGCCTCTGCTCAAGCTAGTCCTCTGGCAAGTCCCCCTTACACCCTGGCCTGCCATGGCGGAAGTCACACTTTTTGGGGCCAGGTGTCACTATATTTGTTTTTGGTTTAGGTATTGTCAGGTTGTTGTTGTTGTTTGTTTTTTAATGCTGGGGATTGATAGGAGGAGCATTCTACCTCTGAGCTATACCCCAGCCCTATTTTATTTTTATTTATTTATTTACTTATTTTTATTCTTCTTTTGAAACAGTGTCTCATTAGGTTGACTAGAGGCTCACTACTTTCTGAGGCTGTCTTGGAACTTGGGATCCTCCTGTCTCAGCCTCCTAAGCACTGGGATTACAAGTGTGTGTCACCACACCCGGCTATCACAATGTCATACAACCATTCCTGCTGTCTTATCATCCCAGTTTGTTAGAAACCCCGAACCTGGTCCTAGTTACTCCCTGTCTCCTTCTCCCTCTTCTTGGCCAATCACTAGTCTGCTTCCTAACTTCCCACCTTACATGTTTGTCTGTTTTGGACATTTCACAGAAATGCAGCCAGAGACACTGGGGATTTAATGTCTGGCAACCTGGAGCCCAGGGGCAGGAGGACCTCGTTTTCCAATTTCCTCAAATGTCTGAATGGGTGTCTGCTTCACACCCTTCAGACTTCAGGCAGTACCCAAAAACGTCTATGGTAGTGTGGTGGTTCCTTGAAGTAGCAAATGCAGAATTCTTATATGAATTGGAAATTCCACTTCTGGGAATGCATCCAAAAGAACTGAAAGGCAGGGTCATGAAGGAGCATCTGTGCAGCTGTGTTCACAGCGGCATTATTCACAAGAGTGAAGGCATGGAATCCATGCAGGAGTCCAGCAGGTAGGCGATGGGCAGTGGACAATTCTTCAGCTTTTATTTATTTATCTATTTTTTTGGTGGTACTGGTGATTGAACCCAGAGGCATTCTACCTCCAAGCTATACCCCCATATGTCCCCATAAAAAGAAAAATAATTTATTTCTTATTTGGAAATAGGAGCTCGCTAAGTTGCCAAGGCTAGCTTCAAACCTGCGATCCTCCTGTCTCAGTCTCCCAAGTACAGAGATTACAGGCCTGTGCTACCAAGCCCAGCTATTATTCAGCTTTTAAAAGGAAGGACATTCCTTCCTTCCTTCCTTCCTTCCTTCCTTCCTTCCTTTCTTCCTTCCCTCCCTCCCTTCCTTCCTTCCTTTCTATTTTTTTTTTTCTTTTAGTACTGGAAATTGAACCTAGGGGCATTCTACCTCTGAGCTATACCCCCAACCCCATTTTTTATTCTTTATTTTGAAATAGGGTCTCACTAAGCTGCAGAGGCCTCACTAAGTAGCTGAGGTAGACTGCAAACCTGCGATCCTCCTGTCTCAGCCGCCCAAGTGCTGGGATTACAAGTGTGCGCCACCACGCCCCGCTAAAGGAAGGACTTTCTGAAGTGAACTACAATGTGGGCCAACCTCGAGGACACAAGCCAGTCACAGAAGGACACATACCCATATGAAGTATCTAGAATATCAAATGCATAGAGACAGAAAGCAGGTTAGTGGTTGCCAGGTGCTGGGGAGGAGGAATGGGGAGTGGTTTAAGGAGTGATGTTTCAGATTTGCAAGACACAGGGTTCAGGAGGTAAGAGGGGGTGATGGCTCTACCAAGTGAATACGTTTATCATCACTGTAGGGTCATGGGTGGGTAGGATGGTAAACTTTGTTATATTACATATATATTGTTTTGTGGCACTGGGGGTAGAACCCAGGGGCTTTTTACCTCTGGACTATACTCCCAAACCCATTTTATACTTTATTTGGAAACAGGGTCTCACTAAGTTGCTGAGAGCCTTACTAAGTAGCTGAGGCTGGCTTTGAAACTGCGTGATCCTCCTGTCTCAGCCTCCCAAGCGCTGGGATTACAAACATGTGCCACCACATCTGACTTAAGCTTTGTTATATTAATTGTACTTTTTAAAAAAGGTACTTCCACCAGGCGTGGTGGCGCACGCTTGTAATCCCCATGCTTGGGAGGCAGGGACAGGAGGATCACGCAGGTTCAAAGCCAGCTGTGCTGGCTTAGGAGACCCTGTTTCCAAATTAAAAAAAAAAATTGCTCTGGGAGTGTAGCCCAGAGGCAGAAGGGCTTCCAGGAACCCCAGTACCACAAAAAAAAAAAAAAAAAAAAGAAGAAAGTACTTGCTGGGCATGGTGGTGCATGCTTGTAATCCCAGCATTTGGGAGGCTGAGACAGGAGGATTGCCATTCGTGGACAGCCTCAGCTACTATTTTTTTTTTTTTTTTGGTGGTACTGGGGTTCCTGGAAGCCCTTCTACCTCCGGGCTACACTCCCAGACCTATTTTTACATTTTTATTTGGAAACAGGGTCTCCTAAGCCAACGCGAGCGGCTGGCTTCGCACCTGCACGATTCTCCTGTCTCTGCCTCCCAAGCGTGGGGATTACAAGCGTGCGCCACCATGCCCGGCTCAGCTACTATTTAATGAGGCCCTTTGCACCTCAGTAAGACCCTGTTCCAAAATAAATAATAAAAAATAGGACTGGAGCTTGGAGGTAGAATGTCCCTGGGTTCTATCCCCAGTACCGCAAAAAAAAAAAAAAAAAAAAAAAAAAAAGAAAGAAAGAAAGAAAGAAAGAAAGAAAGAAAAAAAAAGGAAATAAAAGTACTTGAGAATACAGTATGAAGGACCCTCAGAAGAATAAGACAGAACCCACCATATGATCCAGCAATACCACTTCTGGGTATTTACCCAAAAGAATGGAAACCAAACTACCAAACTAATGCATGTGTATCTATGTGCATAGCCACAAAATTCACCATTGCCAAACTATGGAACCAGCCAAGATGTCCATCAACAGATGAGTGGATTACAAAACTGTGGGATATGTACGCAATGGAATTTACTCAGACATAAAGAAGGACAAAATTATGTCATTTATGGGGAAAGAATAGATGGAATTGGAGGACAATATGCTAAGTTAGATTAGTTAATCACAAAAAAATAAAAAATCAGATGCTCTCCCTAATATGTGGAAGCTAGGGAGAAAACGGGTCACAGGAAGAGCTCTAGACAAAGAAGGAGGAACCACAGATGAGCAAATAAGGCGACCTGAGGGGCTGGGAGGGAGGAGGGAGGAGTTCCTTAATGTACATGATGCACATTCACAAACACACCGCAGCCAATCACTGAGCCAAACAGGAGGAGGAAGGGCTGACGGGTGATGTGCGCATGTCTGTCTCTACCATCTTCTTCCCCATTAAGATGTATGAGTACAATGCACCAATTAAAAAAAAGCTCTTGGCACAAAGTCTAGATTTTTAAAGCAACAGGTTGCATAGTACAAAAGCTTTTTTTCTCCGTGACTTCATCAGTCTCAGAGGCCCTCTGTGTGTATGTGCGTGGGGAGTATTGGTGATTAAACCCAGGGGTATTCTATCTCTGAGCTACACCCCTGGCCCTTTTATTTTTCATTTTGAAACACATTCTTGCTAAGTTACTGCAGGCTAGCCTTGACCTGCAGTCCTTGTGCTTTGGTCTCCCAAGTACTGGGCTATAGGTGCGTACCACCTCGCCTGGCTCCAAGGCCTTCTTTTACAGGCTGCATGGTGTGGCTATTGCCTGGTCCTGATAGCCAAGGAGGGGTGTTTCTGGTTCTCTGTTTGCACTGCAGCCCGAGGGAGCAGCCCTGATGGCCCTCATATACAGCCTCCTACTCTAGAGCCGGATCACGGAGGGTCCTGAGGGCCACCCTCCTCACTGCACGGGCACTGGGTCTGGCCTGTGATCTTTGTTTGTTTGTTGTTTTTGCAGGTCTGGGGATGGAACCCAGGGGCATCTGACCTCGGAGCTTCACTAATGGAGGGCCTCACTAAGTAGCTGAGGCTGTCTGTGAAATGTGATCCTCAGGTCTCAGCCTCCTGAATGCTGGGATTACAAGCATGTGCCATCATGCTGGGCTTGGCCTGTGATCTTTGAGAAGGGGAAAACCTCCAGGCCCTGCTCCCGCAGGCAGTGTACCAGGCAGTGTACTCGGTGGGGGCGGGGCGCGGGGCTGGCTCTGTGTGGTGGGGCCTTTGGTCAGCCACCTGGGCTCCGGGCTTGCTGCGCTGCCCTGCTGTATCTGCGCCTCTGTGGGGACGTGCTGGCCCTGGCTTCTGTGTCTGGACACCTCTTGCTCCTGCTTCTGCTCCTCCTAGACCCTCTGCTTGTCATCCTCTTTGGGGACCACATTCCTCCCTCGTGCTGGCACCGCAGTCACCACAGATGCGTGGATACCCCCAGGAAGTGCCTCTGCTGGGGTCTGCGGCACCTCACAGGTCCAGACCGTCCGCGGGACTGGTCATGTGTGCAGGAGCCCCCAGAAAGGCCCTGGCTGGTGCTCAGCAGCTTGCAAGCTCTTTGGACTCCTTGCTCCCTGGCCCTATGGGGAGGGGCTGCTGGACGTCCCTCTGTCTTTCACTTTTGTAGGGCTCAGATTCTCTCCCTTCTGTACCCCCCTTTCCTGTCCCCCACCTGATTCTGGTTTCTTCCTGGACGATTGTAACAACCTGGTCACCTCCTGGTCAGCCAGCCCCTGTCCTGCACTGGTGCCCACGCAGTCTGTCCCACCCCCTTTCTTGCAGTATCACCACCTGGATTAAAGTCTTATGGTGTCCCAGCCTGGCTGTAGGGCACCTGCTTAGTAACCCTGGGACGCACCCTCATGTCCTCTACCTCGAGCTTCTGATTCCTCTTTCAAGGCCCGGCATGGCATGGCCTCCTCCTGGAAGCTGTGCCTGACTGCACAGAACAAACCCAATCCCACTGCCCTTCAGGGATCTGAGACCCGGTTTTCTCCCCCACGCCTTCCCCTGCTGTGTCCTCAGGCCTGAGGAGTAGGGGGACAGAAGGACATGACTCACAGCCTCTAGCTCCTGATTCCGGGCCCGGAAACGCTCCCGCTGGCTGGAGATGATGGAGAGAAGAGAATCGACCTGGCCCTCGGGGAGGGTGCTGCTGGCCGCTGCTGGTCCTAGGAGGTAGTGGAGAGTGGCTTGGGGAGCAGGAGGCAGGAGCCAGCAGGGAGCCCTTGGGCGGTGTGGCTCCAGGGCCAGGCGGTAGAAGCCACAGCAATGTGATGGTGGTGCTAAGCAAGTCGGTGAAGGGGAGGGGCAGCCGGGGACCTGGGAGAGCTGCAGGATGGTGGGTAGGACTTGGACCTGAGAACGGGGCCCGCTTGCCTGTCTCCACGGTTAGGGGGCTGGGACCTAGAGCCCCTGGTTCCTGGGGGAGCAAGGACACTGAGGGAACTGGGAGGGTGTCCCATGACCTGGCCCAGCAGCCTCAGGCCCCAGCCTCCATTCCTGAAGAGGCTGCCTCCCTTCTAGTGCCATGGGCTCCAGCTGCGTTTCAGCACTGAGGCAACTGGCAAGATGAGAGGACTCTGGGGCCGACCTTCTGCTTTCAAGGCTGTTGCTTGGGATATGTCCTTCTTTAAGGGGGCTCTTTGGGGTGTTTAGCCTGTACCACTTGCCACCCCCAGCGCCTCACTCCCTGGGTGTGGGATGGCCTCTCCTCACCATAGAACAGGGCGGTGGCCTCCTTGATGGGCCCCGGGATCTTCTCCAGGCCTTGCTCGGCTGCACCCTAGGAAGAGAAGAAGAGATGGGTGGTGCTGCCCATGGGGTTACTGAATGCAGCATTTCAGGGTGGCCAGGAAAAGCGGGGTGGGGAGTGGGGTGGGAAGGGGAAGAGAGGCAGGCTGTTTGATGTCTGGCTGCAGGAGGCCCACATTGGGATGCCAGGCACGAGCAGAAGGCTGGGCCAGGAGTGGCTCCTGAGCTCCCGTCTGGCCACTGGGCTAGACAGGTACCTAAGGCCTGGGTGACCCTGGTGATGCCCCCAGGGCCCTCTGGGCTCTAGCAGTTCTGACCTTGGGGCTCCTCAGGTGCTTGGACTGAGAAATGGGCACGTGATCCTGGCCTCGCCTCTGCCTGGGGCTCTCAGGGTGCTGAGCCAGCTCAAGGAAGTCCTACGGCCTCTGTCCTGGTCTGGCCACCCCAGTTTTTTTTTTTTTTTTTTTTTTTTGTTACTGGGGATGGAATCCAGGGGTATTTTGCCTCTGAGCTATACCCCTAGCCCTATTTTTTATTCTTTATTTTGAAATAGGGTCTCACTAGCCGGGCGTGGTGGCGCACGCTTGTAATCCCCGCGCTTGGGAGGCGGAGACAGGAGGATCGCGCAGGTTCGAAGCCAGCCGTGCTGGTGTAAGAGACCCTGTTTCAAAAATATAAAATAGGTCTGGGAGTGTAGCCCGGAGGAAGAAGGGCTTCCAGGAACCCCAGTACCACCAAAAAAAAAAAAAAAAAAAAAAGAAATAGGGTCTCACTGAGTTGTAAGGGACCTCACTAAGTCACTAAGTAGTTGAGGCTGCCTTGAACCGAGATGCTCCTGTCTCAGCCTCCCCAGAACTGGGATTATAAGTGTGTGCCACCATGCCCAGCCCCAGTTTTGTTTTGATACTGGGGACTGAACCCAGGGACATTCTACCTTTAAGCTACACCTCAACACGATTTTCTTTTTCTTTTTGCAGTACTGGGAGCCCAGAGGCATTCTACCTCCAAGCTGCACCCTTAGCCCTATTTTTAATTCTTTATTTTGAAACAGAATCTCAGCTGGGTGTGGTGGTGCACGCTTGTAATCCCTGCATTTGGGAGGCTGAGACCAGAGGATTGTGGTTTGCAGACAGCCTCAGCTACTTAGTGAGACCCTGTTTCAAAATAAAGAATCAAAACAGGGCAGCAAAAAAAAAAAAGAAAAAAAGAAAAAAAAGAAAAAAAAAAAGAAACAGAGGATCTCACTAAGTAGCCGAGGCTGGCCATGAACCTGAGCTTCTCCCGTCTCAGCCTCCCAAAGTACTGGGATTATATGCATGAGCCACTGTGCCTGGTTCAAGACCTCCCCAGTTGGGAGGAGGGTGGCCTGCATGGAGACCTGGAAGATGTGGGGGATAGCCCCTCTGAGTGTGGGGAGGGGCTGCCTGCTGGAGTCATGACTGGCTGACCTGGGAGGTCTGTGGCTGAAAGGACGCTGGGCAGAGGCAAGGGTGGCAGGCTCACCTCGGCGTCGGGACGCTGAATGGACTGGATGGTGCTCAGGTCCTGCTCCAGGCGGGCGATCAGCTCCCTCTGCTCAGCGGTGGTGGCCATGGCCTCGGTGACGTGGACCTGTAGCTCCGCGCAGCGCCCTGCGGTCAGAGGATGAAGGACCATCAGAGGAGCCTGGACGTGCCCCGTGGCTCAGCCTGAGAGTGCTGGCTGCCCCTCCCCCAAGACCTGCGCGGTGACAGGGACACCCCTGGCCCCAAGCGGCGAAGTCCCTGGGAAAGGGAAAGAGGCCAGGCCAGGGACTTGGGGGGACAGGTGTACCCAGGACCTTCCCGGCACCCCTGGAAGTGATGAGTCTCACTTTGCCTCTGTCAAGCAGAACAAAGAGCCGCAGGTTTTTCTGATGGGCTGATGCCCTGGAACATGACCGGGGGACTCTGGAGATAGGGGCTGAGGAAGGCTGTGGAGGGCAGAGAGTTGTCACCCCTGGAGCTGAGCCCATGCCTGCGTGGCTCCACCTGCAACAGTCTCCACAGTCTCCAGACACACGCCATGGTGAGACAACAGTGGTGGTGGTGGTGGTGCTCCAAGTCCCCCATCCCATGGCTCTGTCCCATTCTCCCCCATCCAAGAGCCCGGGGTTGTCTTTGTAACAAGACAAATCCAAACACATTCTGTTTGGAGACCTTGCCCTGAGGGAGGGTGGGAGGCTGGGGAAGTTCTCTAGCCTGGCCCTTGGGTGTCCTTGGTGACTACTGGCAGGGACAGCAGGGCCTGGGGGCTGAGCAGACCCGGATGTGAGGTCTGGCTCTACTGCTGGCTGGCTGCGTGACTTCTGGCAGCCGAATCACACTCTCTGGCCCCTATTTGTAAAATGGTGATGATAAACCTTGCTCAGGATGACCTTTTGGGCCATTGAGGGGGCTAATGAGGTTTAGAGCCCCATTCTTTGGGGGTGGACTGCATGACCACCAGGGGGCGCTGTGGTCTCAGAAATGCCCAAAGGTTCTAAGCTGTGAGCTGCCCAGCCCACCCCACCCCATGGACTTGCTCCCAGTGCCTGCCTGCTGTCTGGCCTTCCATCAGCCCTGGCTGGGCTTTGTGTCCAGGGCTGGGGGACAGCCCAGCCTCTCCCCACTGCTCCATCTCCTGGTGCCCGCTGCATGCCAAGCCCTTCCCACACCTTGCAGCGGTCGATCAGAAGAGATGGTCCCTAATCTAGAGAGGAGGAACTGAGGGGCTCCCTTGCCCCCTGCCCCCTGCCCCCAGCTTTTTCCACACCAGCGTCTCCACTGCTCAGGACCTGAATGGAGGAGTCCCTTCTCTGTGCCCGGCAGGTAGGTGGTGTCCACTAGTTCTTGGCAGGGCCAGGCCACGGAGGGAGGGCCATGGGTGGCAGGGTAGGGCTCTGGCCCTCAGCAGACCCCGACCGAGAGAGGCCCAGACAGAGCATAAGTGCCATGACCTGTGGGTCTGGCTCAGAGTCCCTGCGCGCAGGCCTGTGATGGGTACAGAGCTGGCAGCCTCGCTGCCCCAGCACTTTATGGAGGACAGAGAGATGGAGGTCCTGGGCAGATGTTCAGGGAGAAAAACCAATGGAAAGCTAAGGGGAGCCAGGCAATGGCACACACCTGTAATCCCAGCTACTTGGGAGACTGAGGCAGGAGGATCGCAAGTTCAAGTCCAGCCTGGTGAGATGTGCATCAAAGTAAAATTTAAAAAAGGGATGGGCATGTAGCTCAGTGGTAGAGGTCTTGCCTAGTATGCAGCGGGCCCTGGGGTTGAATCCCCAGCAGGAGAGAGGGAGGGGGAAAGGGAGGAAGGGAGGGAGGGAGGGAGGGAGAGAGAGAGAAGAAGAAGGAGGAGGAGGAAGAGGAGGAGGAGGAGGAGGAAGAGGAAGAGGAGGAGGAGGAGGAGGAGGAGGAGGAGAGGAGGTACTGTGCCTGCACGGAGGGAGGTGATGGGTTCAATAACTGGCACCGGTGTCCACAGGAACAGCTCTACACACAGGAGACTGTCTGAGAATGGTGCCGGGGCTGATCCTGTGTGGGTAGGGGTACAAAGACCCCTGGACAAGGCTCAGGCGAATGGCATCCCACTTCAGGGGTGAGTGCCCAGGGGACACAGGGGCAGAGCTGAGAGGGGGGAGCCCACGGAGACACAGCTGCTCTCAGCTGGGGCGCACCTTGTCCCTGGAGTTGGGCAGGTACTTAGGGGGCCACGCTCAAGCACAGCCTCGAGGGCAGAGGCAAGGCCTCGAGATGACTCTGGCCTGCTTGTTTTTCTGGCAACCGTGTGTGGCTACTCCAGTGCGGCCTTGGCCAGGCTCCCAAGGTGGGAGCAACCGTATCTCCCAGAGCTGCCTGTGGAAGTGGGGAGGTCCCTTGGCCTGTGGCTGGGGGTGGGCACACCGTAACTGCCCACGCATACAGGTACACCCCGTGCATGTGCGAGGCCCTGAGAGCAGACCCTCTATCTTAGGCTGTCCAGTCCAGGCCATCTTAGCGATAGCCAGTGTGCTGGGCTGGCTTGAACGGCTGGCCTATGGCTACTGCAAGTGCTCCCAGGCCCCGGGGCTGCAGTGCTGAGCAGAGATCCGGGTGCAGGGCTCAGTGTTTGGTAACACCATCCCTGAAGAGGTGCTGTGGGTGATGCTAGGAACTGGCCAGGGTCCATGTGTAGAAGAAATGGGAAAAGGCTGATCATGAGGCTCAGAGAGGAGGCTGAACGGAGGCAGGGTGTGGGTGAGGTGGCAGTGAAGGCTGAGGGCAGCACAGGGCAGGGCCTGGACGCTGTCCCAGCAGTGACCAGAGTGTGCTTGGGATGCACTGCTCCAAGCTGGGAGGATGGGAGGGCCAGGAGATGGCCTGTGTAGACACCCCGGGAGGGAGGCCTCAGCCCCAGATTCTGTCTGGAGAAATGTGCCCATCCCTGACTCCTCTGCTGGGGGAGAGGACATGCAGACCAATCAGCTGGGGTCATGCCTCTGGGTGGCCACGCGGCCTCAAGGGAGGATTCTGAGCCAGGGTCTCTCAGAACTGGGCTTTAAATTCTGGGCCTGCCCTCTAGGACTTTCATGATCTCGGGTGGGTTATTAGACCTGGGCCAGGAAGGAGAAACTACTGGTAACGCTATGAGCCTCTGTGTCTAGAACCCAGGAGAGGTGGCTGGGGACTGGCCCTGGGAGCAGCTTGCTTTGGCTCTGGAAGTATAAAGTACTGGTGGATGGCTGAAGGGATGTGTGAGGACTTGGACCTAGGAGCCCAGCGTGGGCTGCAGAGACGGCGACCAGAGCACATAGGAGGCATCTCAGAAGAGTCCCGTGAGGACCCCGAGAACAGGCGGCAGAAAGCAGGGGAGAGTTCAGGAGCAAGTATGTTCAGGCACCAAGTGGAAGAAGGGCTGTGCATGAATAAG
The DNA here is from genome assembly GCF_963383645.1 of Muscardinus avellanarius. Lineage (NCBI taxonomy): Eukaryota > Metazoa > Chordata > Mammalia > Rodentia > Gliridae > Muscardinus > Muscardinus avellanarius. The sequence goes on along the minus strand of NC_137796.1, from coordinate 80,408,511 downwards.
GAGGGCCACAGGTGTCAGACTGCAGAAGGGCTGCGTGAGGTGTGGACCGGGTGCCGGCAGAGCTGGGCTGAGTGGTGGGTGGAACGCTGGCGGGGGAGGGTACGAGAGAGAGGGTCTTGAGGATTATGCGGGGTGGGCTGGGGAGGGGAGAGCCCGCAAGAGGGAAAGGGTGCTGGGGGCAAGCGGGCGGCCCGTGAGAGGCGGGACGGTGGCCTCACCTCTGACTGGTGCCCATATGAGGAGGGTCCAAGGTGGCCTTCTCCCCTTATGGAGGCTCATGGGACCCTGTCCTCAGAATCTAGAGCGTGCATTTCACAGAGGGGAGAAAGAAATCGGAGCAATACCAAGGCCGAGAACTAAGGAGGCTGCACTCTGGTTAGCCAAGGCACAGGATGCTCCAGGGCAGAGGCTTGTTGCAGCTGGAGCCGATGGCAAGGCCTGGGGTGCTGTGCCTGTGGCTTTCCTGAACACAAGGGACCCTGTCTTATTAAATAAGCCACGTAGCCGGGCATGGTGGCGCATGCCTGAAATCCCAGTACTTGAGAGGCTGAGACAGAAGGATTGCAGGTTCGAGCCTCGGCAACATAGTGAGACTCTTAGCAACTTAGTGAGACCTTGTTTCAGAATAAAAGGTAAGAGAGCGCTGGGGGTGTAGCTCGGAGGTAGAACGCCCCTGGGTTCAATCCCCAGTAACTAACACACCCACAAATTAGCCACCTGCAGGCGGGTCGTGTAGGGGGATGGAGCTGCCAATACACACCACCCCACGGCCACCCCTCCCTGCCTCTGCACCTGTGTGCAGCCCCCACCCCCGCAGCCCTGGATGTTGCTGAGCTGGCTCTTGCCTGCAGGTGGCAGCCGCACGCACTCCATGGAAGGGTGTCTCCAGAGAATGGCCCCGCCCTGCAGCATTGACTCTGGCTTTTCTCCCTAGCACTGGAGTAAGAGCATGGTGTTCTCCTAGCTGGAACACTCTCTTTCCTCTCTCTCTCCTCTCTCCTCTCTCTCTCTCTTCCCTCTCCAGCCAAACATTTGCCTTGAAACTGTCTATTGTCAAGCATGCGGCGCCTCCTTTCCAGCTCCTTAAACCGTTCCCACCATTCCTCCGACAGCAACTGGACCTGCCTGGAGGTCCCAGGGACCTCCACACATCGCTGCATCCTAATTTCTCAGCCCTCATCTTGGCTGCTGCGTCGGCAGCAGGTGCTTAGGTCCCCAACCCTCCCAGGCCTCTACCACGCCACACCACCACTCCTTCTCAGTTTCCTTGCCTGGTCCTCCTCTCCTCTTCCCGCCACACTCTGAGCATGGCTGTGTCCAAGGGTTTCCTCTCGTGGGCACTGGCCAGCGCAGATGCCATCCACAAGCAATATACCTCCAGCCTGTGTCTCTCCTTGGACTCATTTCCAGCCCATGTCTAAGTTGGCATGGACCTGAGGTCGGCCAGTGCCAGAGCCCAAGGTGGCCCTGCACCCTTGCCCATGAGCGCAGATTTCCCTAGGTGAGACCCTCTGGCCTGAGCGTGGCTGCAGACGCTTTTCGACAGCATGAAGTCCTTCTAGGTGTCCCATGGGAAGGACGAGCCTTGTCTAGCACAGTTGCTCCCTCGATGGTGTGGCGGGGCCAGCATGGGGCAGCGCCAGCCCTTTCTCCCGCACTGCCCTGTCCCGGCCCGGCCCACCAGCGTGCAGCTCATGGGACTGCCTCCTCCATGCGCGTGCTTGGTTTGGCCTGGCCTCCCTCCCTGTCCAGCTGCTTCAAGGCCACCCTTCCCCAGGTCAGGGCTCAGCCACCAACACCCCTCAACACAGAAGCCTGGACATTTGCTCTGGACCCTGCTCTGGCTCTCCTTGGGGCTCCTGAGCAATTCAAGGCCATCGCAGGCCTGGCTTAGCCAGGCCCAGCTCAGAGCAGGTTGCAAAGTCGCAGTCAGTATCTGCTGCATCGGCCCATGATGGAGCTCCGAGGGGTGGCATTGGTAGGCCTGTGTCTGCCCCCACACAAGACCTGATGCTGATGATGTTTGCAGCCAGGGCCTTCTCTGTGTGTGTGTGTGTGTGTGGGGGGGGCTGTCCTGTGCACTGTAAGACATTTAGCAGTGTCCCTCTCCTCTCAAGATGCCGGCCCGTGGCACCTTCCTATTATGACAGCCAAAAAGTATCTCCAGACACGGCCAAGCGTCCAAAGGGACCAAGTCATCACCAGCTGAGAACTGCTGCCCGACCACAGGAACTTCGGGGGGGGGGGTGTCTCTTTTCCTCAGATACAAGGTGCCTGGGTTTGGCTGTAATGTGCTGAAGTTGCCTTGACAGATAGCACTTGCCAGAGGAGGTGCAGTCCTCTGTCCTTGAGACCGAGCAGTAGGAAGGGTCGTCTCTTCCTAGCCACTTAGTGGCTGCATATGGGGAAAGCAGCCTCAGTCACCCCAGGAATCAAACTTGAGTTTTCTGACCTGGGCCAGGGCCCAGAATATCAGTCTGGAGCTTGCAGGAGATTGAGGTATGGAGATCTTTGTTGCCCAACTGGTGTGCCAACCAGCCGATCACGGACCTCACTAGAAGCCACAGCAGGCCTGGCAACTACTGGTTCTGTAGGTCACCTTAGCAGGGCCTGATTAGGAGTAGGACTGAGTCAAATGCCAGCTCAGGGGCTGGGAATAACTCCTGCCCTGGCACAGGGTAGAAAGAGCCTTGACGAAACAGAGCTACTCCAGCAACCAGATGATGGAAAAGACACTTGTCAGCGACAAGGAATAAGACTTAGGGGCTATGCCAGGCTGTTTCCAAGTATATCCCTTAGTGCTCCCTGGGAACTTGGCATTTTTATAATCCCTTTTACAAAGCCAAGACTGAAACATGAGGAAGTAAAAAATTTTTAAGAGATGGCCTGAGTGTCCACTGACTTGCCCGAAATGCTAGTTGGTAAGCCATGATACTGGGATTCTAAGGCCACCTGACCACTGAGGCAGCCAAAGGCTTCCCTGAGCAGATAGGGGCCCGCAAACCGTATTCCTTGCAGTGCCTGACACTGCCCCCAACACAGAAGCTTGGCTATTACTTGTTCACAAATGATTTTGGCTGGTGGGCGGGAGGTAAAAAATAGGCTCTTCCTTGAGCCGGCGTGGTGGCTTATGCTTGTAATCCCAGTACTTGGGAAGCTGAGATAGGAGGATCTGGGTTCATGGCCAGCCTCAGCCACTTAGTGAGGCCCTCTACAACTTAGTGGGATCCTGTTTTAAATAAAAGAATAAGCCGGGCGTGATGGCGCAAACTTGTAATCCCCGCACTTGGGAGGCGGAGACAGGAGGATTGTGCAAATTCAAAGCCAGCCGTGCTTGCTTAAGAGACCCTGTTTCCAAAAATAAAAAAAATATAAAATAGGTCTGGGAGTGTAGCCTGGAAGTAGAAGGGCATCCAGGAACCCCAGTTAAAAATAAATAAATAAATAAATAAATAAATAAATAAATAAATAAAAGAATAAAAAATCGGGCTTGGGGGGTGTAGCTCAGAAGTAGAATGTCCCTGGATTCAATCCCCAGCACACACGGCCCTTCCTGTTGACATCCTGAGGGTGTGAGCAAATGGATACCTGGGAATGTCAGTAATGCCCATCAGGCCAGGACCAGGCTGTGCTTCTCATGTCATTAAGGCAGACTGCTTCACGCTGGGAAGGTCAGGTTGGACTCAACAGCCTGCTGGCCAGTGTCCCTGCCGATATCCCAACAGTTTTCTAGGGCCTGCCAAGACACTGGGTGGGCCTCCGCCATTTTTGTAGGAACCACTGGCTAGCTGAGGTGGAGGCCAGCAGGATGCATATGGCCCCGAAGCTGGCTTGTTAGGACCATGGACAAAGGAGCCACATACCCAAGGCAGCCACTCAGAGGTCCTGTTAAACACAGGCAGACAGGACCGCTGCAGATGGCTCATGTGGGCAATTATTCTGCATCATCTTGTGACGCCTTCCTGTATATCTGCAATGGTGTCTCCTCAGAGTACCAAGTCAAGCCCCTGATTTTGTTCAGACCCACCTAGCTCCAGGGAAAGCAGGAAGACTGAGGCCTGGAGCTTGAGCAACTGGCCCAGAGTGGGGCCTTTCCCATCTGTAGCCAGAGCTACAGATGTTTCCCTTTCCACCTCTGTAGTTAGTGGTTTACACAACCAAAGTTTTGATTAATTAAATTTCACTTTAAAAGGCGGGTGTTGTGGCGCACGTTTGTAATCCCAGTACTTGGGAGACTGAGACAGGAGATCACAGGTTTAAGGCCAGACTCAGCTACTTAGTGAGACCCTGTTTCAAAATAAATAATAATAAAAAAAAAAAAGGACTAGAGCTTGGAGGTAGAATGCCTCTGGGTTCCATCCCCAGTACCACAAAAAGAAGAAAAAAAATCACTTTAAAATCACTTGGAGAAAGCCAGGTGTGGTGGCACATGCTTGTAATCCTAGCATTTGGGAGGCTGAGACAGGAAGATCGCAGTTTGTGGACAGCCTCAGCTACTGAGGCCCTTTGCAACTCAGTAAGACCCTGTTTTACAATAAAGAATAAAAATTGGGCTGAGGGTATAGTTCGGAGATAGAATGCCCCTGGGTTTTATCCCCAGTACGCAAAAACAAACAAACAACTTGGGGAGGCTTTCTGGGGGAAAAAAAAAAAAGACTTGGGGCTGTTTGTTAAGAAGTAGGAGCCCAGCCAGGCGTGGTGGCGCACGCTTGTAATCCCAGCATTTGGGAGGCTGAGACAGGAGGATTACATTTCACAGACAGCCTCAGCTACTTAGTGAGGCTCTTTGCAACTCAGTGAGGCCGTTTCAAAACAAAGAATAAAAAATAGGGCTAGGGTGTAGCTCGAAGGTAGAATACCTCTGGGTTTCAGCCCCAGTAATGAAAAAAAGAAAAAAGAAAAAAATAAAAAAAAGAAGTTGGGGCCCACCTATACTAGCCACCTGAGTTAGACTTCAATTTGCCAAATGCCAGAACTGCAGAGCCCTTCCAGTCTCATGCTCATTTCTCCCTCGGGAGGGGCTGGCTCCAGAGGCCACTTGGTCCCTGAGTGGCTGGAGGGGACTCAGGGCTGTTGGGGTCCCCACTGGAGAGAGGAACCGAGTCAGTTTAATTCAGAGAGGCTCAAGGTTATGTATTAGATGAGGAAACCTCACCTGTAATCTCCAAATTAACACACAATCAAGTAATGATGCACCTGACTAGTCCCACATCGTGTGGATGGCAATTCTGTTCCCACCCAGTAGATCTCAAAACAAGACCATCCTTTGTCACACAGGTGTGGGGGGTGTGTGTAGCCTTGTAGCCAACTCTACAGGGCCTTCCCTCCTCTGCACCCCAGCATCTGCTGGAAAGACCCCTTCCCAGGAGCCCAATCATTCCAGAAACCTCCAGGCCACCGCCTCGCTCTCCTCTTCCCTCTCATTTGCCAGTGCAAAGCCTTGCTTGTCCTCCTCCATATCAGGAGCCAGGGACAAAGTGCGAATCCCCCAGGGTAGGCGAGGTCCTAGCCACCCAAGCCCATGGGCCGCCATTCCTAGTTTTCATGACAAGCCTAGAAGACAGGCAACAGTGTCCTCATTAGACAGACAAGGAAGCGGATGCCAGCAAGAGGGTAAGTGCTCAGTTCAACGGTACCGGGATAGCAAGAGTGACAACATCAAGCACAAGTCCGGCCCCCAGGGAGGTCGAGGTGCGCAGGGATGGATGGAGCACTAGGGGACCAGGGCCACCAGTGCCCAGATCCTGCACGCCAAGCCCGAAGATGCGTGTGGAGGCGGATGGACGGACGGCTGCCTTGGGAATGGTGATTCTCAAGGTGCCCTTCGGACCCCAGTCAAAGTGTTTGCTGCGTTTCCTCAGGGCAGACCATTTAAATAAAAACGACCCACACATTCTTGTGTTTGTATAAAAGATATTTACTTCAATTATCACACCTAGGGTGCTAGTGAATAATAATAATACATGGTGTGAGTTTCAGTGATATTGCTTCTCCATATCATATAGGGACCGTTGTACAGTGCTAAGAACAGACATCGTATGGCTAACCAAAGACAGAAGGGCGGCGCCGTGGGCCGGCAGGGCCTCCCGCCCCCGCGCAGCCACATCAACTTTGACTTTTAATGTGGAAAACAAATAGCAAGAAATAAAATGTTATCAGAGATGAGTCACAGCAACACAAGAGGCTTCTCAAAGCTATTTGTACAAAAATGACGCCTTTTTTTTTCTTCTCTCTTCTTTTTGGTCAATTGGGTCTTTGTGAGGATTAAGGAAAAAAAATCTGTGATTGTGAGCATTAACAAACGAGCTCTAGAAACATCTAAGACTTAGTGCGTTACAGAAAATATAAAATACTGCTAAATGTAAGACACCACGATGCACGGGGGGGGGGGGCTGAGCTTGCGAGGGCTGTCGAGGAGGCCGCCGCCGTGAGGAGCGCGTCTTGTGCTGTGTGCTAGTAGTCTGGACAGGGGTGTGGTGCTACCCACTCTCACCACAAGTAGTTATTGCACAAACGCAAAGAGCTAGATCTCTTACTCCACGGGAAGGGACGCGGGGAAAACCGGCTTCTCTTTTCCTCCCCACTTGTATGTTAGAACAAGCTATTCTCAAATGATTTAAGAATTTTTAATGAATTCTCACGTCTCCAAAATGCACAGCATTTTCTCAGGAGCTTCAGGGGGTGGGATGCAAGGAAAGAGGCAAGAAAACAGAGAGAGAGAGAGAGAGAGAGAGAGAGAGAGAGAGAGAGAGAGAGAGAGAGAGGGAGATATGCATAGAGAAAAATGAAAACCCTTTGGGGGAATGGGGCAACCATTTCATTGGGGGAGTAAAAGAGACAAGAACAAATTTGGAATCCCCCAACAATTTCAGAGAAGGGAAAAAGTCATGGCACGGAAGGAAATGCTCTGCCACGTGGGTGCAGGGCCAGGGGACTCTCTTGAGACACAGGCAGCAGTCCAGGGAGGCCACAGGCTGAGGCCAGCCCCAACCGCACCTTCAGCTGAGTTGAGCAAGCAATGGGTGTCTTGTTGGCTGTGTTTTGAGCCACAGAAAGCTCTTCCTCTACATCTGACCTCCTTCCACATGGCGCTACATCGGAGGGGAAGGGGCTCCTGCCACTACCTCCTTGGTGTGAGCCCTCCAGCCACCGCTGCTGCTAAAAAACACCTGTTGCTTCACAAGATGGTTCTGACCAACTTTGTGTGCAAGGACAGCTACAACAACAAAAACCAACCAAAATGCAGCGACCTGTGCAGCCTGGCAAGACCTCACTCGGAGGTGCCAGTCTTGCAGGACCTTGGTGCCTTCTCTGACCAGGGCTCTCCGAACCTTCATGAACTCAGAAGTCTTACCAGAGGCTCTAGGAGGCTTTGGGGACTAAGCTTGGCTTTCCTAAGCTTCCTCTGCAGCCCCTCGCACAGGCGTGCCTCTGCTCGGCACCTGTTCTTTCCCGCGGGCAGCTTTGCCCATCAACTGTCTTCCTTTCAACAGTTAAGACACACAAAGACCACTGGTTTTGAGGGGCTACTCGGGAGACAGATGTGATTCTGCCAGAAGTCCCCTCTCTGCCCACCCCAAGCAACCCCCCAGGCTCTTAGGTTCTCTGGGGGACAGGGGGATGGCCAAGGACAGTAACCATTGGAGTAACAGCAAAAAGCACTCATAACAACGACAACAACACAAACAACACACTCCTGATAAAGTACTTAAATGATTAACCTAACAATAAATAGAAGAGGATAGATAGAAATAATTTTTTTTTCTTCTCAAGGAAAACACCCTCCTAACTATCCTCATGCACACTGGCAGGTCAGTAGCAGTCAGTCCATCTCAAGAAAACAAGGTTAAATGTTGGAAGGGACGGCTGTGGTCTTGGACCCTCGGGAAGGTTTTTGGCTGTGGAATCACAGGCGGTCCTGCCCTCGTCCCCCTCACACCTGCCAGGCCGGTGTACTCAGTGGTCAGTCAGGGGCAGGCTGGGGGGACCCTAGGGGCCCAGGTGGCCTGTCTCCCCTTCGGTTCACGAACACACGGAGCTACAGTGAACATTCTCATCCACAACCTGAATCATCCTGGTCTAAAGCTTACTTTGAGTTCATTTGGTGTGCAATATGCTATCTTTTCAAAATGACAAAGCACGATTTCTATTGCACAGAGCTTTTACACGTAGTCATCTATTTAAGTGCTTTCTGTTTAAAGCAAACTACCAAACAAGAACAAAAGAAGAAGAAAAAGGGTGAAGAAAAGAATTATAAAACAAAAGCAGCCCCGGGCCACTTCAATGTAATCTTGCTGAATGGTGTCTTGTTTTGCTAACGGAAGTCCCAACCCTTCCGTACACTGTGCTTCTGATTATTTTCCATAGGGACAGAGCCGTGATATTGGGATTTAAGGCACCTTTCCTTTCTGATCACAGAAAGCTTGATACATAGCATATAGCATATTTTGGGGTAGAAATTAAAGCCCAAACATGACAGAATTACAGTAATGCAGACTATATTTCTTAACAGTATGAATAAACTAAAAAGATCTGTGAAGAGCAACTCAAAGGCATTTCAAAAGCTGCGTAACAGGGGAACAGGGAAGTGCACATTTATGCATAGCCTAATGTCTTTCTCTCCTTAGCCTTTTTTTCAGGATTCCCCGCCTACAATGCCAAACTTTTAAAGTTAGCATTTTGGAGGAGACTAGGCGCTTTGGAAATGTCTTGTTAAAGCTAAATGTCACTTCATCCAAAAATGAAAACTTGAGATACTGCTGACAGCGTGGACAGGGGATCTTTGGAGGGGTGATGGCAGAGGCAGGATGGGACAGGGCAGGTCCTGGAAGTGGGGTGGGTGGGAGGAAACAGCTTTTCCTTCTTTTTCCCCAACTAGGCGCACCAGCCACAGGGGCTTCTGGGGCCAGGGCTTGCTGTGCCTTGTACCCCTTCTTCTTCCACCCTGATTGACCCCAAGAGTCTTGGCTTTAGCTTTCAGCCCATTTCTAGGGGTTTCACAGGCTGGATCTTTTGGGAACTTTTCTTGGGAACTTATCTTCCCTTTTTCCTGGTGGTTTTCATCTATAGAAAGGTAGAAACGATAGGAATGACAATAAGCTTGAGCTGTCCCACTTCCTTAGCACTCAGGTGGACTTGTCGCACTGGCACATGGCCCACCAGAGGATGGAGCTACTTCATGTTAGAATCCCAGGTCACCATCTTGTCATGAGAGACACGAAGCTTTGCCCTGGTGGTCACCCAGGCCCCAGTGAAACTGCAGCAATGGCGGCACAGTGGGAATTTCCAAAAGTGAGCTTCTTTTGGCAAATGCCCAACCACACAATGAAGATTCAAATTCTTAGGCTCCCATTTTCCATCAGAGGAATGTTTTGGCCACCGAGTGGAGACCCACATCCAACCAGCAACCCTGGGAGCTAGTTTTCTTCAGCACTGAACAGAAACGGGCAAATTCTTTTGGGAAGAAGAGAAGACCAGGCAAACAGGCTGGAGAAAGCCATATACATCCTTCTTTCCTGATCTTGTGCTGTTTGATGTTTGCAAAGCAAGGCTCACAGTGAAGCCCAAGTCATGACCCCAGTGTCAGAGAAAACAGACATAGGATCAACTATGGAGTTCACAGGGAGGTATGCTCACGTGGCTATCTGCAGGCAGCCCGGGGCGAGGGGGATTGCCGTGATGGATCTCCACAGCTGTGCGGGAATGCTCAAAAAACAAAGACTGAGTAAAGGCAAGGTCCTCTGATGCCTGAGACTACCCCTGCCTGCAAAGGAAACAGCTGCTGGAGCTTCAGGAATGGTGATGTCAAGAGAAAAATCCATGAGCCTAGCCACCTGACTACAATGGTACAAAAGGAGAGAGGCCTAAAATCCACCACCAGGCTGAGAGATGCTCCCGCCGGCCACACCTGCAGATCCTTCAGCCATGAGCCTCACAGAGCTGAGGGGGGACATCAGGTGAAGAGCACAGGCTACTGAGGTAGACGGGGACAAATGAGGAGTGTGAAGATGAGGGCTACATCTGAAAAAAGGACGGGGCATCCCAGGAGTGGGAGCCAATCCCCCAGCCAACATTTATGCAGTTAAAAGCGTGCCATGTGTTCCTGGGCCCTTGGGTCGCTCCGTTTCCCCCCACAGCTGGCTCGTAGGCTGTAGGTGGCGGCCTTGGAGGATTACTGGCAGATGTTTGTTCCTATTAGTACCTGTCGCAATGCACTTAAGGTCAAGGTTCAAGATCTTGTTGGTGACCACTCCCACATCACTTTGATCTAGTCCAAGAGTGAATTTTCCCTTGGCTTCTCTGCTACTTTTCAGTGGAATCTGTTTTTCTAAAATCAGAGGAATGAGAAACATTGCATGAAATGTCCAGAGTTCATGTTTCACCTCTGTGAAAAAAGACGTGAGTTTGGAGGAACAAAGAAATGAGGCCTGGCCACAGTGGGGGAAGCTCCTGCCTATGACTGAGCTCATCTGGGGACCCTGGCCCCCACCTCTCCGAGTGCCTCACTACCACATTATCTTACAGGAGCCAGCTGATGTCCAGAGCCTCCCTTCTAGATTAGATATAACCTGCCCCTTGCGACCTTGGCCAAGAAGAGAGGGCAGATGGGGTATGAGTGCTGGCCACATGGGTCCCGGGGTGGCAACGGGCTGGGTCTCTCCTGGCTATGAGCGCACAGGACACTGAGGCCAAAGCTCTGTGGCACTCTGGGCCTTGGCTGCCAACCAGATCTGACTGTCCACATCAGACATGTTGTCTTTTCAGTGAGGAGGAGATAGAGATGCCAACAGGAAGAAAGCTGGACAGGAGACGCTTGTGCTTTGAAGGAACAAGGACCGGTCCCAATGAGGCCACGAGCTGCTGTCTTTTGCCTTGTTTACTTTCATGGGGTGCTGTGGTTTGACAGTAGTCCTGCGAGCCGTGATCCTGGTATTTCTTAGAGGTCTTTCTCGAGCCTGTGTCCTGGGGCACCTGTGCTGAATCTGTCGCAGGACATGACTTATAAGGTGGCTTAAGTCATTATGTTCTTTAGGCAGGCTGGTTAGAGGAAATAACCAAGTCCAGCAAAATGGCTGTGACAATCCTTTCTAGAGGTCTGGTGGACAGAAACCAAGCATCCTGATTATAGAAAAGTTCCAAAGAGGCAGTGACCTGCGAGCCGGAGCCAGCCGGGTGGAAGTGAACGCACAGGGGATAAGACAGAGCTTACACACCTGCTACCTTGGATACCACAAGGCAGCTTGGGAAGGAAGCCAGGGTTGAAAGGCCAGATGCAAACTCAGATCTTATGCTGGACCTCCATTTAGCCAGCCCAGTAATGGCAGGAACCTCAAGTTATGAATGCTGCCTCCGATTAACAAAAAGAAGCCATTTAAAATGGTATAATGGAGCTTGTAATTAAGTGTTAGTGTTTTATATGGAACCGTTTCCCCCAGGGAGAGGTACAAATCAGCTTTTTAAGCTGATAGAGCATAAAGAGGAGGAGGGGTGCTGCCTGTGGGAGCTACTGCTTGGATCGCCAGCCAGTGGAGGGTCACCATGCAGAGGGGCGCTGTTCAAGGCACTTGAATATTGCTTATCAAGATGAAAGATGAACCCTTGGACTCAGAGTGAGGGGCCCAGGAGGAAGTGGATGCTGCCCCCTCCACGGGTTTCTGGGTTATTTAGTGGCAGCTCTTAAAAGTATTAGACAGTACTAGCTTAATACAAAAGGTCGTAAGGTTGGGATCTCAACTAAAAAAAATAAATAATAGAGAAAAAACACAAACACAGACCTGCAAGTGCAACCTAACCAAATGATTGTATCGAGCACCCAGATGCAAGTCTGGCAGAAGAGAGAATGGAAACCAACAGTAACCCAATTCAAAATTAAAGAAACAAAAACAAAACAACAAAATGACTAAATTGCTTGGAAGAGCCAAAGTGGCGCTTTTGACTGTTACCATTTGGCCAAGAGGATGGACACATCTAGAATTCTCAGTCTCCTCGGATTTGACACCTGGTAACTAACAGTCATGCCTTTAAAACTAAAACACTAGCCTATCAGTTCCTGTGTACTCTCTGCTTTTCATTTTAAATGAAAAGTAGATATTGAGAGGTTTATCACCCATGTGACAAAGTTCCCTTGAGGTTTTTGTGGAGAGGACACCACAGTACCATCAGCAGCTCTGCTCCTCACCGTCCTAAGGGTCCCTGTGTGAACTCCCTCTTCCTAATGCACCTGCATCGAGCCAGATGTTAATCCATTTCCCCTTAAGCTCCTCCATCTTGAGTTCTCTTCTCCCTGAACTGGATTTCAAGTTCAGAAATGATGCAACCATCCAAAGACAAACAAAGGGCCTGCCTCCCAGCCTCCTAGAGCCTTCTGGAAACTTCTTACTCATGAAAAGGCATTGTCTTTAGTGTAGTGACTCTTAAATTTGTGAAAACTTGAACTAAGTGCTGCAGTTGCAGGTTAAAAGACTGTAAATGAAATACATAATTTCTAAAACATCATGCAAGAAATGTGGTTTCACATCTTACAGTCAAAGTCCTACACGTTAAGTAATAACAAGCACACTGAGGTGTAATAGCGGGAGCATACCTTTAAAATTAGAACTCCCTCCCACCCCCCCAAATCAAAAAAAGTAATATTAATTAAACTTAAGAAATAATGAATGCACCATTAAAATGTCATCCAAAGATGTTGACCTAAGACAAAGGTTCCAATGATACACAATACGGTCAAAAAGTTTTCAATCAGTAATATACAGTATGACAACTACATCTTGTAAATTATACCCAATACTGCCGGCAGTCTATCCCTCTAAAGAATATTTGCCCCTTTCATCCCTTCCTAACAATCAGATAATAAAATACAGCACCTATAAATAAGCAAAAAAAAATATATATATACCGAAATCATCTATTGTTAGTTTAAAGATATGGCAATAAAGGAGTCTAAATTAGCAAATTTGTAGAAGCCATAACTGATAAAACAGCTTATTGAAAAAGGTGGCAGTAATGCACTCTATGTGTGCACAGGTACTTAAGAAAATACACAGACGTATAAAATTGCACACACGCACGCACGCACACTCTCATCCACCTCTATTCTCACGCGTATACACATAGACAACAGGAGGAATCCGAGACAAGTTAGACTTCTGATTTGTACTTAGACTGCCCTAAACTGTGCATAAAAGAACCTTCCGAGCGGCGAAATGAATGAAGGGCCAATGGTCTGGTCTGGAAGCGAAGAGCGTCAACGTTTTGGTGTGAGTTTGGGCTTCTCTAAGGGGGCAGGAGCGCAGCCCAGACTGCCACGTTCTCTCTTCTGCAGGGAAGGGAGCTTCCCACGAGTTCGAGAGGGTCATCAGTGCTTGTGGTGGGAAGAAGGGGAGCGCGAGAGAGTGCGTGAGCCCATGCGCACCAGCCCGGCCCAGGCCCAGGAAGCATCTTCCTCTGGGGGGCTCAGTCCATCAGGCGCCCAGGAGAGTGGTGTGAGGTGAGGTGCCTTCAGTGCCAAGGAAAGACGTGCAGATTGCAGGGGTGGGATTGCCCGCCCCAGGGCTATCTACTGACCTTGCCGGCCTACTCTTCCCTTTCTTTCAATGCTCGCACATGCGCAGACGCGCAAACACGACGAAGACACCATAAATTAAACAAAATGAATGGGTACATGCTACAGTTCTAACTTGTCTCCTAAACCTCCGAGATATGAGGTCTGATCAGCGTGCTCTGCGGTTAGAGGTTAAAAAGCAGATTATAAAATACCTAGATTCGGATCTTTTCTTTTTGTCCTGATTTGGCCTAGAATGGAGTGTATTAAACAAACCCTGGTCAGCAAAAGCCCAGAGTCAGTTAAAGCTATGGATCAATGTGCACTACATGTCAGGATTCTATTCACGTACAAGAAAACACTACGTCAGCTACCACAAAATCAGATATTTTCCTGATGTGACTTTTCTTTTTGTTAAAAAATATGTGGAGTAAATGTGTTTTATTTTAATTCAAAGTTTCAAACGAGAAGATTCTTTTCTTGAAAATATTTAGGAATCCAAACTAGTGTGTTTAGAGTCGGTTTGACTGTGCAATCTCTTAGTGGCAACTGAACAGCTACAAAAACTTTCTTTTTTAATTTTTCTGAAAAATTCCCCCCCCTTTTCCTGGTTTAAGAAGATAATAGTGTATTATCGCTCTGAAGCCATCAGATGGCAGATAAAAAGCCCCCTTTTAATATGTGGGTTTGACTTTTTTTTAAGCCCACACGAAGAGGAGGGCGCAAGGCAAAGCTGTAAGAGTTATTCCAGAACCTGTGGAAATCACTTAGGGCAATAAAAAAAACACTTCAGGGTACAAAAAAGCTCACTACACATTTCCGTTTTCTCCCGTGAAAACTCGCGCGGATTGGGCTTAATGCTCCTTTGTTCTCTTATATGCACCTTGGCCTATGGCGATCTTGCCCGGCCCGCAGGGCGGCGCACGGCCCGCCCGCCCGCCCCCGGCCCGGCTCAGAACTCCCATTCGATGGGCTCCTCGCGGCTGGCGGCCTTCTCCAGGCGGTGGATGATGCTGTTCAAGTTGGCGGCCTTCTTCTTGCGCAGGGGGTTGTCTCGCGAGTCCCGCGCCGCCGCCTCGGGCAGGCCGAAGAGGCTCTGCAGCGAGCTGGGCCTGCGCGGCGCGGTGGCGATGGCGGTGGCGGTGGCGCTGGCGGCGCCGGCCGGCCGCGCGGCTGAGGTAGCGGCGTCCTCCCCGGCCGCGGGCGCGGCGGGGCTGGGCGCGGGCGCCGGGCGGTCGGCGGGGCCCGCGTCCTCGGCGGCGGCTTCGTCGTCCGGGCCCGGGGTCCCCGAGGGCGGCGCCTCCGCCTGCTCCGCCTGCTCCGCCGGCCGTGGCGCCTCCTCCCGCTGCGGCGGGGCCGGGGCCGGGGCCGCCTCGGCCGGCCCTCCCTGAGACTTGGCGGCCGCGGGCCCGGCCTGCTCCTCCGCGTCGGCGGCCTCCACGCCGTCGCAGCTGTCGCCCTCCGAGCTGGGCGCCGCCCGGCCGCTCCGGGCCGAGGACGGCGAGTCGCTGGCGCCGGCCTGGCCCTGGCTCCCGGCCTGAATCTCTTCAATGAACAGTTCTCTGCGGATCCGAGACCTACAAGACACAGCGGAGGAGGGGCGTGAGGCGCGGCCCTCGCCCTGCTCCTGGAGCGCAGAGCCCCCACCTCCACCGCCGCCGCCTCCCACCACAAAGGCCAGGCCTCCTTTATTCTGTGCACCTAGCATACGTGTACAGAATGGTATTCAGCCAGCAGGGCGTATATGCCGGCTGATTTAACAAATGCAGCTCCGTGGTGCCCACTGTGCCATCAGGACTCGATGGAGAGAACCAGTTATTGGACAGTGCCCGAAATGGAAACCTTCCACTTCCGGCTTCGAGCCTCGGAAGGTTGGGGGCTTCTAGCAGAATTCTGCCAAACTGTATTTTTGACTAATTCCCTCCTTTGAATGGAGAAGACCGGGGAAAAGACACTTGATCAAGGATACCAAATTAATGCTCCAGTACATCAAGCAAGTTTTAGCCCACCCTCCTGCTACCTGCTTTGGAAAACATGCCCCAGGGCATTTTGCTGAGATGCTATTATTTGCAGTTAGGGAGATTGCAGGCAGAGAGAGGCCCTGTGGCCCTGGTTTTTCCTGCTTTGCTCCCCTTAGTAAAAGGGGAGCTCTTGTTAAATTCTTCCTCCCTGTATCCTTACACTCAGTCAGCCCTTTTCTCTAGGTGTTTCTCCCTGAGGCTGAAAAAGCCTCAGATGACATGCAAGTGTCCACTGTTGGGAAAGCATCTTCACATGAATTAGCACCAGGTCCAGTGTCTTGCACAAAGCCCTGGGGTCAAGCATGAGTGGGGATATTTTCTGGAAAATGCTTTTTGAGAGCCTGCTGTAAAGTGAGGTTCTGTGCAGTGGCTTCAGAACTCTGTTCCATAGTTGCTTGCTTCCTACAGAGAATGAGCTTTGAACCTTGTCCTGAAGATTCTGGAGCTCTCTCTGGTTCAGAAAGGTGGGGTTCTAAGAAGCCCTGTTGGAAGTTCCTAGGAGTAACAAGGCTTTCCTCCCTCCCTGGGTGACCTCAGGGGCTGGGGAAATGGCAGCTGCTATACCCTGTCCCTGGCTCTGTGCTAAAAGCCCTGCTCTTGCCTGGCTCCAAGTCCCCTGGCAGTGATGATGCCATGCCCTGACCTGCTAGGAGGTGGCAGGCTAGACGGGCAGGCAAGGTTTGGTCCTAGCCAGGCCCTTAAACACAGCACAGACATTTTGGGACCTGGTGAACCTAGGCTTGCAATTTGGCTTTGCCACATATTGGCCCTGCAACTTGGACAAGTGAACTTGAGTTTTTGAACTTCATTTTTAAAATCTGAAAACCATGGACAACAGTGTCTTTCCTGCAGATATATTATGCAGATTAAATAAAATAGGATATGTATAATACTGGGTACAAAGTAGACAAGAAGAGTCACTCTTTTTACTTTTTTTTTTTTTCGGATCTGGGGATGGAACCCAGGGGCATTTGACCTCCGAGCTACACCTCCTGCCCTATTTTTTCTTTAATTTGAAACCGGGTCTCACTGAATTGCAGAGGCCTCACTAAGTAGCTGAGGCTGTCCGCGAACCGTGATCCTCCAGGTCTCAGCCTCCCAAATGCTGGGATTACAAGCGTGCGCCACCACGCCCGGCTTCTTTTTACTCTTTAGCTGCTTTCTGAATGAGCAAATGTCTGCACTGAGAACTAAGGCAGAGGGAAAGGGCTGGGTGGGGAGCGGATACTGTCAGGCCAGGCACTGGGTCTGAGCCTCCACAATTGCTAGCTTTGTTGACACATGGGACTTTTCTCTATAAAACAGGACCAGTGGTGCTGTTTGAGTGTTGGAGGATTAAAAGACACTTATCCTTCTTAGCCTAGACTTGTCTCCATGTTCGTATGCTGTATCATCTTGGGCTGGGGGTAGCTCAGTGGTAGAGTACATGCTAGGGTACATGATGCCCTTCGTTTGATCCTTAGCACCACAAAAACAAAAACCTTCAATTAGGAATATTACCTTCTATCTAGAAAGGAGAGATTCAAGAAATGGCTTTGACTTTTATTTATTTTTGGTACTGGAAATTGAACCCTGAGGTGTTCTACCTCTGTACTCCACCTCCAGCTCTTTTTTTTTTTAAATTTTGAAATAGGGTCTAAGCTAAGTGGGAAGGGCCTGGCTAAGTTGTTGAGACTGGCCTTGAACTTGTGATCCTCTTGTCTCAGTCTCCCAAGTACTGGGATTACAGGTGTGCACCACCATGCATGGCTTGATTTTTTTTTTAAATTAACTTATTAACTTTGGTGCTGGGATTGAACCTAGAGCCCACTGAGCTACACCCTTAGTCCTGGTTTGGGTTTCTAGACAAGCCATGCAAAAGCTGCAGAGCATCACTGCTTTAGGCTCAGCAGCATTTCCACCAGGTGGACCTGCTGTTCCAGGAGGCCAGTGTCCTTGTGTACTGTTCTGTGTTCTTGGCTCCATTCCTGGGGAAAACGGGCAGCTTGAGATATTTCCAATTCCTTCAAGTTAAAAGGATAAGGATAAGGAAATAAAGCTCTGTTTTTTTTTTTTTTTTTTTTTTTTTGGTGGGAGCAAAAACTGAACCCAAGCATTACTCCCTGAGGGTCCCAGTTAAGTCTCTGTTTAACCTCAATGGAAAGAAGGAAAAAACTGCTATCTCCTTTAAGTATTTAACACACTTAGTGCATGGGTAAAAGTCTTCATAGAAAAGTTCTTTGGTATTACCAGAGCAAGCTGCTCTGCACTGGGGACTCAATGGAAGAAACAATTATAGAGCATGCTCGGTGAAACCTCGTTTTGCAACTTTCCCGCTGGGTGGCCCTGGGCAGGTGACTTCTATTCTCTGAGCTTTAGGCCAATTTTCCCCCTTTTTCTTTTTTTTTTCTTTTTCTTTTTTTTTTTTTTTTGCGGGTCTGGAACCCAGGGGAATTCTACCTATGAGCTACACCCCCTGCCCTATTTCTTTTATTATTTATTTTGAAACATGGTCTCACTAAGTTATGGAGGGCCTCACTAAGTAGCTGAGGCTGTCTGTGAACTGCGATCCTCCAGTCTCAGCCTCCTGAATGCTGGGATTATAACCATGTGCCACCATGCCTGGCACCTTCTTTTTTTTTAATGTTTAATTTTTTATTTTTTTGTGTTACTGGGGATGGAATTTAGGGGCATTCTACTTCCACGCTACACCCCCAGCCCTAGTATGTATGTATGTATGTATGTATGTATGTATGTATGTATGTATGGTATTGGGGGCGGAACCCAGGGGCTTTTCTACCTCCAGGCTACATTCTTGGACCTGTTTTATACTTTATTTGGAACAGGGTCTCACTAAGTTGCTGAGAGCCTCACCTGGTAGCCTAGGCTGGCTTCGAACCTGTGCAATCCTCCTGTCTCAGCCACCTAAGCGCTGGGATTACAAGCCTGCGCCATCAAGCCTGGCATTATTATTTATTTTGAAACAGGGTCTCACTGAGTTGCATAGGGCCTCACTAAGTAGCTGAGGCTGGCTGTGAACTGCGATCCTCTGGTCTCAGCCTCCCAAATGCTGGGATTACAAGCGTGCGCCACCACGCCCGGCTGCCCCTTCTTTTTTTTGGTACAGTGTCCAGGATGCATAGGGCCTGGCACATGCTTGTGTTCTACCACTGAGCTACTTCCCAGCCTAGGCCAATTCTGAAATGACTTGGTGCTTGCTTCTTATTTATCCTATCGTGCTGCTTATTAAATTTGTCCCTAGTACAGTCATGGTGTTGATCCCTGCCCATCTAACCCTCCTCAGGACAGCCTTCCGAATCTCTGCAGCTGAAACATCCTGCTGCCTTTGGTGCTCTCATTTGACTTAGCCGGCCTGCTCTGTTGTGCTGTTTGGAAGAAAGTCTCAGAGCATCCACCATGGGCGGCTCATTTCCTTCCTCTCCTTTCCTCTTCCTCCTCTCCTCCTTCCTCCTCAGCCCTTTTCATTTTGAGGCAGGGTCTCACTAAGTTGATGAGGCTGGCCTCAAACTTGTGATCCTCTTGCCTCAGCCTCTAGAGTACCTGGGTTTGTAGGCATGGCCTGCCTGGCTTATTTTCTCAACCTGGAGTTCCTGTTGCTCTTCTTTCTCCCTGTCAGATAGTTGAATTTGCTTGTGCTAACTACAAAAAAGAGGAATGTCCACAATCCTGGCCGGCACCAGTATTGGGTGGCCAGTTATCGTGGCTTTCAGAGGCCAAAAGGCAAGGGACAGCAGCTGGGGACCCTGAGGAGGCATGCCTGGCCCAGAGGACTTTGGGGAGTGTTTTGAGGCATTCTGTGACACTGGCACCCGTGTCCAGATCCTCGGGGCTCTAGAGCTCTGGTGCTTCCATGACAGTGAGAGCCACACACTTGTGAGAATGTGGAGGTAACATACAGCACATTCTAACTAGAAGGTGACAAAGGGACTGCCTGTCGCCTGACCCACGTTCCCACTCGCGCTCCTTCATTTCGCCCTCTTACTCTACTCCTGATGTTTCCTTCTGTGGACAGGGCTCTGTGGTCCTAGCGGGGCTGCCCTCTGCCTCCGTTCTGATCTGACTGGTCGTGCTTAGTCTCTTGACTTTCTTTGTCCTTGAGGGAGCCAGCTGGCATATGGAGGCCTGCTGGGGCAGTGCTGCCTCTGGGGCGTGGTTTGCCTGGACCTGGGGCTCAGGGAGCAGGTTCACTAGGCTCTCACACCAAGCTGCCATCTTGTGACTCAGCCTTTCTTGGCAGTAAGAGTGTGGTTTGGCTCCCATCTGATATTTAAAATTTTCCTTATTTGTTTAGAACCTGAATGGTTTTATCAGCCCTCTGCAGGAACCACAGTAGAACTTAAGGACGGGGAAGGCTCCAGATTCCAGAAGTCTGTGGTCCTCTGCTGCTGTGACGGGCACCAGGCAAGCAGCTGTGGGGACCCCACCTGCATCAACCACACATGTGTACTGTCACCACTGTTTAACCAGTGTGACTGAACCACAGAGAAAATAAGGCTCTGATGAGCACTAGTAATGAAGTGGTCACTCGTGAGGCACTGAACTGGCCGTTCTCACCAAGTACTGGCCTCTTGGTTGCTGGTGGCAGGGAGCCTACGTTACAGCTCTATGTATCAATACAGTATCCTTTGGTGGGCCTTCCACTCTAGTCCAGATCTCCTCTCTCTCCCTTTTCTTGGTGGTACTGGGGCTGGAACCCAGAGGCATTCTACCTCTGAGCTACACTCCCAGCCCTATTTTTTAAGTCTTTTTATATTTATTTATTTATTTATTTATTTATTTATTTATTTATTTATTTATTTATTTTTGGTGGTACTGGGGGTGGAACCCAGGGGCTTTTCTACCTCCAGGCTAAACTCCCAGACCTATTTTACACTTTATTTGGAAACAGGGTCCCACTAAGTAGCTGAGGCTGGCCTTGAACTTGTGCAATCCTCCTGTCTCAGTCTCCCAAGCGCTGAAATTACAAGCATGCACCACCACGCCCGGTTCTAGTCTTTTTATTTTTGAAATAGGGTCTCACTGAGTTGTGAAGGGCCTTGCTAAGTAGCTAAGGCTGTCCGAACTGTAATCCTCAAGTCTCAGCCTCCTGAATGCTGGGATTACAAGTGTGCGCCACCACACCCAGCCCCAGGATCTCTTACCCCAGGCTACTTCCCTCTACCAGGAGAGTATGGAGCCCTCCTCTGCTCAGGCCAGTTATTCAATCTGTGAGTTTTATATTTTCATCTAAAGAATGAAGATAATGCTGTATCCTTTTTTTTTTTAATTTTTATTTTTTGTATTACTGGCGGTTCCCCAGAGGCTTTCTACCTCCAGGCTATACTCCCAGACCTATTTTATACTTTATTTGGAAACAGGGTCTCACTAAGTTGCTGAGAGCCTAACTAAGTAGCTGAGGCTGGCTTCGAACCTGTGCGATCCTCCTGTCTCAGCCTCCCAAGTGCGGGGAATACAAGCGTGCGCCACCACACCCGTCATGTTGTATCCTTTATATGGTTATGAGGTGAGGTACTGTTGGTTAAAATATTTATTTATTTATTATTTTTGTAGTACTGAAGATGAAATCTAGGGGCTTTTCTACTTCCAAGCTACACCTCCAGCCTATTTTTTATTCTTTATCTTGAAACAGAGTCTCACTGAGTTGCGAAGGGCCTCACTAAGTAGCTGAGGTTGTTCGTGAATCACAATTCTCTGGTCTCACCCTCTTGAATGCCGGGATTACAAGTGTGCACTACCACACTTGGCTTTATAACTTATTTAGATCTAGTAGCTGCGCAATAAATCTGTCAACCCATGAACTTCACCATAAGAAAGGCTCTTACAATAATTAATTATAAAACCAATCAAACTAATTTAGGAAACCGTATTGTAAAAGACTCTGAGAAAACATCACAGAGTCACTATGAAATAAACATTCACTACCAGGGGGCCATGAATGCCCATGCTCTCCCTTATGAGGAGACACATCTGAGAGGTGATATTTTCTCTGGTTGTGACAGATATGGATTGTCACTAACTAAGTGATGCTGACCGAAAGGAGTTGGCCCTGCACCCTTGGAGTTAACTTCTATCAAATAACACAAAAACCCAAATATCCGAGCATGTACCAGTCCTTGGCTCCCATGTGCTGCATGTGCTGGGCTGAGGCAGGACCTCACCTGTAGTTGTGGAACCAGTTGATGACGGTGCTGGTCTTCAGGTTGAGCTGGGTGGCGAGCTCCTCGATGGTTTTTGGTGATGGGTATGGCTTCTGCTGATATGCTCGCTTCAGAGCTTCCTTCTCCTCAGGAGCCAGCACCACGCGGGGTTTCTTCAGCTGGTGTTGTGGCTGGGGGCTGGCGCCCTGGCTGTAGTCGATGCCCACTGAGGGTGGCTCGCAGGGCTGGCTGTCGCTGACTGAGCTGTGCCGCCGCTTCATGTAGGCTGAGGGAGGGCGAGATGAGACGGGGACAGAGGTCAAGGCCCCGCAGTGAAGCAGCCCTGAGCCCCAGCCCTGTGAAGGTGCCTGTCTACCTTAATTCTGTCTGCATGACAGAACTTGTCCAGTTAATTCTGTGGGGGCCACTTCCAAATGCCCACACTAGAACATGCTGTCCCCAGCTTGTCCATCTACTCTGATGTTTCATGGGTCCCCAGCTGTCCTCGCACAACCTGACAGCCTAGTGGGGGCAGCAGAGAAGGATCCAGATGGATGGCACAGTGGAGTGCGACAGGGAGACAGTGTGGGCACCGAGGAAGGTCACTGGACTTGGCCTGGGGTAGGGATGAAGGGGCTTCTCAGACGAAAGGATGTTGGGGGACACAGAGGGGCTAATCAGGAAATGCAGGCCATGGGAGGTAAGAGGGAGCATGTGTAGAAGGGTAGTGGTGGGAGTTGTTGGATATCAAGCTGGAGGGTTGGGCAAAGCCGGGGCAGGCCTCGCATTTGACCTCGAAGGCCCTGGGCAGAAATGAAGAGATTTTCAACTGAGGAGCTTAGAAGAATGATCTGGGTCATTGCTGGGGAACTAATGAGTACAGAAATTATCCTTGAAGTCAACAACAGAGAAGAGAGGGGGAAAAAATAGAACTGTGGCAAATACTCAAACACAAAGAAGGTTTACAAGAAGAAAGCCAGGGCAGTGGCAGTACAGAAAGGATGAGGGGCCCTCCAGGAGGACGATGGCCAATAGCGTCAGATCCCGTAGGGAGCAATGTTTGTGAAGACTGGGGTGTCCCCTGGATTTAGTGATTAAGAAAGAGCTGGAGTGAGAGGTCTTGGGGAGCAAATGTGTGGTGTGGGGGAAAGAAGCAAGAGTGGGGAGTGTGAGTTACTACAGCAAGTGGTTAAGCAGTAGGAAAGAAGTGAGGCAGGATGGCTTCTAGAGGGGGAAATCCAGGGCTGAGGATTTTTTGTTTTTTTTTGAGGTTCTGGGGATTGAACCCAGGTGTATACTACCTCCGAAATATACCTCCAGCCCCCTTTGGAAATTATTTATTGTTTTGAAATAGGTTTTTGCTAAGCTGCTGAGAGTCTAGTTATGTTGTGGAGGCTGGCCTTGAACCTGAGATCCTCTTATCTTAGCTTCTCAAGTACTGGGTGGGATTACAGGCATGCACCACGAGGCCTAGGTGAAGGTGGGTTCTTACAGACTGGAGTGAGGGAAGAGTGATGACTGAGAAAGAGCTGACCAGGAGCCAGTGATACTAGTGAGCACAGTGATGCTGGAGCGGGGAGGGATGTAAGGTGGGTCCTGGGCACATGGTGCAGACTAAAGTGTAGGGACCCTAGCAGGACTGACAGCCTTGCCTGTCTGTATAAAGCAGGAAGGCAGGGGGAAAGGGATCTAAGAAGAGAATGAAGAGGTGATGGAGAAGAAGTCTTGAGAATGCTGGGGGGTGGGATGGAGAGGAACAGACAGGGCTGGAGAGTGAACCAGGGACCCCACAGAAGCTGGAGATGCCAATCAGAGGTGGCACCAGCCCTTGTGGGTATAGATTCTCTAAGCAAGACTCAGAAGTCCAAGAGAACAGGTAGAGAAGCTGGTCAGGGCACAGGTCTGACTGGGATGTTTGGGGAAGGAAGAGGGACAGGACAGACAGGAGCACTGTGGCCAGGGAGGATGAAGGGGACATGTGGGGTTGGAGCCAACTGGGGAAGGAAGTATAGGCAGAAGGGGCAGACTAGGGTGGGGAGCAGAGGAAAGGATGCTGGGAGAGCCAGAGAGCTGCCTGGGTGCCAGAGAGCCTGGGGGCTGTCCTGGGTATGCTGAAACAGAGAGACAGATGGCAGAGAGGTCAGGAAGCTGGGTACCTGTGCTTAAGATCTGGGAGACAGAGAAGTTTGAGATGATAACAAGGTTCAGGGAATAGACAAGGGTGGAGGAGGTCAAAGAACTGGATTCTTGGATGTTGGATGGGGCTGGTGGATTTCTGCATCAAGTTCCACACTGAGGCAGGACGTGGGGTGTGGAGCAGGCAGTGATCCCAGGACCCAGGTCTTAAGGAATATCCCATACTGATCTTTCTAGTGGACTCAGTTTGGGATAAGTTCTGAAATTCTTAGAAATGACAGAAGATGAGAAACATGTCATCAAGTTCAAGTGGCTTGTGGTGAGAAGAGGGGCAGTGTCACCATTAGCAGCAGCAGCAGCAGCAGGGCCATGCTCTGGGACAGAGGCCACTATTGTTTACCAACCAGGAAACTGAAACTCAGAGAGGCTCAAGGCTTTACTAAGGTCCCACAGCGAGGACGTGACAGGATTGAGGTCTGATCTAAGGCTCTTGGGGCACTGCCCTGCCCTGCCCAATGAGGGCCAGGCCCAATGCTGGCCCTGCTGGGCTGCCTGTGTGAGCAGGCTTTGAGCAGTACCCCTAGAAGCCACAGTAAGCCAGTGTGGCATACTCCAAATAAACGTGAAGGAATAAGACTAACAATTATTAGGGCCATCTGTGGCCCCCTGAGGTGGCCAAGGTAAACTGTGAGCACACACAAGTGTGTACATATGTATGTAGATAAGCTCAAGCTCACTGACATGTGTGGACAGGTTGAGTTTAACAGCATCTCATGAAGGGAACAGAAAAGCAGAAGGCACACCAGGGTAGAGAAGAAAGTTTACAAGAAAGACATCAGGAGAAGAATATTTAAGATTAGAGCTCACGGGAGAAGAAAGATAGCTTTCTGGGCAAAAAGGAAGCATGGTGTACAAATGAATCATATGGCCTGGATTACCTGCTGCAGAAGTTTTAATCTAGGCTAGACTGGGGCTGTAATTTATCCTGAAGAAATACCAATTATTTTAAAAACTCTTTCTGAGCACTTATTATACTAAATGTTCTCTCTTTTTTAATGTGTGTGATGTTGGGAATGGAAGCCAGGGCCACTGAGGTCTGATGTAAGGCTGTTGGAACAGTGCCCTGCCTTGCCCAATGATGGCCAGCCCCAACGCTGACCCTGCTGGGCTGAATGACAGATAAATGCTCTAATCCTGAGCTGCACCCTAGCCCTTTTTTAAAATTTTATTTTGAGATAGGGTCTTGCTAAGTTGCCCAGGCTGGCCTCAAACTTGCAATCCTCCTGCCTCAGACTCCTGGGTAGCTGGGATTACAGGTGTGCCACTGCGCCTGGCTAAATACATTCTTTCTCATTCTGGGCCTGGATTAGTAAGCACTTTTACCCTCATTTTGCAAGGAGTTTACACTAAGGGGTTTAACTCACTTGCTAGTTTATTATTAGGACCAGGAAATAATAGAGGGTAAATCTTGCGTATAGAAAATTAATATGATCTAATCAAAGGCCAGACAGAAACAAGTCTGGGCTGGCCAGCTGCTGGGACCCTCTCTCTTGGTGGGAGATGTCCAGGCATTGATAGCAGTGACGACAGGCACAAGGGAGGACACAGCTTAGGCCCCTGCCATGGGACTGACAGGTCAGGTGCAAGTCTGCTGCTGCGGCTGCTGAAGGCCTCTCAAGTGAGCAGCCCCAGTGGATGACACTCTAATAGGATGGTGGAACTCAGCCACGCTAGGGGCCTGGGATGTCTGCAATGTCAGGAGGCTGGGCCCCACTGAGACAGTAATTCTTTTGCACACAAGATGGCGCCCAGAGCCCATGTGGAAGGAAGCACAGAGGCCTGAGAAATCCCTGCAGATACATGTGGGGGACTAAGGTCTTTCCTACTGGCCCAGGAAGAAAAACACAGCTGGGAATGGTGAACTCAGGGTCCTCCTCTCCCTCTTCCCCTGATGACACCCAGAGCAGCCTCCCCAAAGGCACAGTAGTGGGTTACAGTGTCTGGCCTTGCACTGCCTTCTGAGGGAGCGGGGAACTTTAACATTATTTACATATTACTGAAAATCGTGGAAGACTCGGTAACAGATATTTCGGGGTTCTTGATACCATTCCTTCTACTGTTTTGGGTTGGATTTTCCCATAATACGTTGTTAACTTGAGGAGTGATAGGGCACCAAGCCTCAGAGTCCTGCAGTTGTCAGAACTCAAGTCCACACTCTAGGGATAGGCCAGAGCTTGCGAGGAGCCTTTGGTGGGTGGAAAGCCACTGCTGAGGCACATTGCTAAGGGGCAGCAGCAGTGTCCTGGGATCCCAGAGTATCAAGCCCTTGGCATGGTGGCAACAGACACCCAATGTGCCAGCTTTGAGCAAGAGGGCCTCGTGTGCTCCCAGTTATTCCAGCTGCTGAAACCAGGCTGGTTTCCTAAGTGTTCAAGCTTATCTTTGCTGGATACAGGCATCTATGCTGGCTAGGAGTGTGGAATGGGTGAAGTCTCTCATGAAGGGCCCAGGCCCTGGAGTACCTGGAGGGGCACTGGAGACACTTGCCTCTTGGAACTCCAGTCCTTTCCTGATAGGATGAGGACAAGAAGCTTGGCCCTGAGGATGGAGACTGCAGAGCCACATGGGTACCCATGATGGCCACTCTCTATTACCTGGTGGGGAGGGTGGTCATGGGTGGTCCCTGTCTCTGAACTAAGGGACTTGGTTCAGTCACTGTGGGTGAAGAGGGGCGGGAGCTCGGAAGGGGTGGGCCAGTGCTCAGAGACAAGGTAGACGTGGCTTTGTACCACCAAGAGGCTTCCTTCTTCAGGCTCCCCTGTGCTGTGGCCTACAGGGTGTGGGAAGAATGCTGGCTGACACTCTAGATGGCACCAGGATGCATCTGGAGCCCTCCCTCAAGGGAGGCAGATCTCTAGTGGGAACGCAAAGAGGTCTGTTCTGGTGGGAATTTGCTCTGCCTGTTTCCAGGCTGGGTGACTTTAGTGGAGGCACCTAACATCTCTGAATCTGAGTTTCCTGATCTACAAAATGTCTGTCCCCAGTAACACATGAAAGCCCCTAGCGTGTGGCACATGAGCAGTAGATGCTATTAACACCCACAAGAAAAGACAACAAGCAAATGGGTGTCACTCTGCTGTGCTGCCAATTGCTAAGGATCATCACACTTGGGCTGCTGGTCAGGAAAAGTTACAAGTCTTCCCAGTCCTCTAGGTACTCATTGGCTGAAGGCTTCCTAAAACTCTCTGTCCTGCCTTATAGCGTGTTGGTCAGGGATCAGTATTCCTCTTCGGCTCTGTGTACAGGACTTAAAGAAATGGACTGTTTGTAAGTGAGGGGCACTCCATCAGGTGGAGGGCAGAGGGTTACCTTTCTTTTCCATCCGCTTCATGTCCATCAACTTTTCCACATTGTTGGGGTCATTCAGCCACAGCTGCATACGAACAAAGGGCTCCCGTCCCTTCAGACTGAGCTTATGCCAGGGCTTCGGGCGGGCAAGGAGGTCGGAGACAGAGCCTTGGGTGAGGCCGAGGATGGTCTCCCCAAACAAGCGCTGACCTAGAAGAAAAGCAGAATGGAGAGATGGTCACTGAAAGCCAGGGGTGTGAGAGGACAAGTAGACATCAAGGCTAAGATTGGGTGCAGGGTAATAAGAAAGTATCTTTCCTTCTTTCCTTCCTTTCTCTCTTTTTTTCTTTCTTTTTGTGGTATTAGAAATTGAATTGAATCCAGGAACATTCTACCTCTGATGTACACCCCAGTCCTACTTATTCTTTATTTTCAGTTTTTTTTTTTGTGTGGCACTGGGATAGAACCCAGGGGCTTTCTACCTCCAGGATACACTTCTAGATCTATTTTATATTTTATTTGAAACAGGGTCTCATTAAATTACTGAGAGTCTAAGTAGCTGAGGCTGGCTTTGAACCTGCGTGATCCTCCTGTCTCCGCCTCCCAAGTACTGAGATTACAAGGGTGCACCACCACACCCAGCTTATTCCTTATTTTGAAGCAGGGCCTAAGTTTTGAAGGGTCTCACTAAGCAGCTGAGGATGGCTGTCAACCTGCAATACTCCTGTCTCAGCTTCCTAAGGACTGGGATTACCATGCCTGGTTGAAATGTGTTATTTGAATCTCACTATGTAGTATTATTACAATGCACCAATAATAAAATATATATATATGAAAAGAGCAGATGCAGGGGTTTAATGGCCTGGAATCTGGCCAGTTGGGGCCTGGCTGAGTAAGCTCTTTTAGAAACCTCTTCTTTCCTCGCAGTGTTGGGGTCGGAACCCAGGGCCCTGTGCATGTTGAGAAAGTGCTCAACCATTGCACTATAGCCCCAGCCCCCAAACATCTTTTCAGCTAGATTTCTAACAGCTCCATTAGTAAGGGAGTTGGAGCTACGCTTGCGTTCTAAGCATACAGGACAAATGACACTTCTCTAGAAAAAGCCTTCAGGTAGCGGATGAACTGAGCCTAGACACCACCTGCAGTTTCTCGGAGGTATTTAAGTCCCTAGACTCAAGAGTAGGAGGTGAAGAAGCACACGGCACCCTCTCTTAGGCAATCTCTAACCAGAGGCTGTCTGCATCTCCTTTCATGATTAGCAAGGTTACAGGTCCTGCTGGGAGAACAGGGCACTTGACCCAGGGTCACAACAGTAAAGAGGAGGAGAGAGCTCCCCAGCTCTGAGTTCTGACAAGCAGGCGGTTTCCCATTCTACAGGCTGTGCTTGCAGTCTGAGCTGCCTTTGCTGAGCAGAGCTTGAGTGGATCAAAACCCCTTCCTGTATGCTTTCTTCTCCCAGCGGAGGTTAGTGGCTTGCTTCACAGGCTGATCAGAGGGCATCTGGCTGTGGGGAGCCCAGCGGTGCTCACTCTGCAGTGCTCATCAGAGGCTTAAAAGAATAGTTCAGTTCTCTGAGAGCCATTTGGCTGCAGGTAAAGAGGCCCTTTACTTTGAAAGCCACACACTGGAATCCGTTAGGACCTGAATGGCCTGATGGGAGAGCTTGAATGAACAGGACTTATTAGGTGAAAATGGAAGCTGGGATCAGAAAGGCCATCATTTGGACCTGCAATGGGTCCAGAACATGGAATTCCAGGGCAGAGAGTGCCAATTCCCTGTAGGAGCAGGGAGACTGTGGAGGACTGGCGTATTCCCTCCATCATCATGTCCCTCATCCATGAAATGGAAACAGGCTTGCTGGGTGTGGTGGCATATGCCTGTAATCCCAGTACCTGGGAGGATCACAGGCTCCAGGTTAGCCCTAGCAACTTACCGAGACCCTATTTCAAAATAAAAATAAAACAAAGGCTGGGAGTGTAGCTCAAAGGTAGAATGCCCCTGGGCTCAGTACCCAGCACATGTGTACACACACACACACACACACACACACACACACACACAGTAGTAGTAGTAATAGTAGTAGCAGTAGAAAAGGAGGAGGGGGAGGGAAGGAGATGTGCCTTCTGAACCCCTGGAAAAGGTGTGGAAGAAAATGACATGGTACTAGCCATTAAATGTGGATTTCCAAGTAAATTTATTGCAAGGAAAGCTTCCAATTTGAAAAATTAAGTTTTGTGTTTTTTTCCCCCTCAGTCATTTTTACTTAAGGCCTTGGTTTCCATCCTTAGCACCATGAGGGAAGAGGACATTACTTATTTTGTAAACCTGTGGTTTCTCTGCTTTCAAATTCTTAATTGGGCTGTAAATAGCCCAAGTTCTTTCCAGTTTTCTATTTGCACATGTTTTAAGTAAATCTTACTTAATCAGGTGAGCTCATGGTTCCAAGGAGCTTGCTATGTCAGGAAAGCATATATATGCAAAGCTGGTCACTACTGGCTGGGCTCTCCCAGGTGTATGGGGGGTGGGTGGAATATCAAACAATCACTCTTGGAAAAGTGTCGGCATCACTTTGAGAGCTGTCCTGACTGTGGCTCTTGGTCATTTCTGGGTTACAGGCCCATTTGAGAACCTGAAGAAAGCTACAGACAGACCCTCATCCAGTGGAACGTGCACATGCAGATTCTGCATGAATTTCAAGTGACTGATCCCTAAACACACAAAGCCCCAGGTGGAGTTGACAAAGCCTGGGTCTTGACAAGGACCATCTCTGCTTTCTCTCTGTGCCCACCATTCCACCCAGAGCCCTGCAGGGAGGCAGCTACTTTCTCTGCTGTACCTAAGAGCAGGTAGAACAACCACCAGATTGCTTCTGATTGCTAAATCCGGGTGACCTGCTATGGGCTTTTCAGGAAGCTCCTGCTCAAAGGAGAGGCAGTCTTCTGTGTGGTGAGAGTCTTCCCTCTGATCACTGATGCATGCTTTGCAGCATTTCAAAGTTGAGCGGGCCGGTGGGTTGCTTCTTTGGCTGCACACAACCAGCGCTGACGACATGCCCAGTGAGGATAGGGACTGAGATGGTGAAGCCAGAGGAGATTCCAGCATGTGTGCAGCCTCATAACTGTGATCTCGCCACTTGGGGCTTTAAAATGAGAATTTTCTTCAGCTGATTCTCAATGTTTACATGGGATGGCGCATCCTATCCGGGAGTGGGCAGCAGTAATGTATCGGGCCTGCTTCCTTGGACTTGTGACAAGACTGAAGGAGGGGATGACTCAAGTCTTGGAATCCCTGAACATTTCAATAACCAATGAACATATGGGCCTTGGGTTGTGTTCTAAAATCAACAGCTAGATTTTCATTTTTATGAATTAACTTAATTACAAACGTCCTCAGTGGATGCTGCTTTTGCCCATGCTCTTTTGGACAAAGTACTGCACAGTGTACAGGGGGTGGCCTCAACCAGACCAGAGGGCCTCACCCCAAGGTGCA